>NC_083572.1:78407344-78562344 GCF_027579695.1 Neoarius graeffei | reverse complement strand
TCTGTACTAGCATCCTGCTAGTAAATCATAGTGTTCCCCAGGTAGGCTCTGAATCCAAAGCAATCCTGACTAGGATAAAGTGTTACTTGAATTGAGCACCACTTGTTTCCCATCTCTGAACACCAGTGTTTTAATAGTCAGTCAGTGTACACATGCTGTCAGCAGCCCAATATACGCTTCAATATGAGGAACCCCACTGGGAATCCCCAGGGTCATTAGCTCTAAATGCCATTTTCTGCCCTAAAAACCCTCTGTCTGCTCCATCCATGGGATTGCAAATTCAAAACCCACAAGAGGTTCTCAAAATCTAGAACCAACCACTTTTCTTTTTCTTATCCACATAGCTTCAATCATTTCAATCAGATTCCTGTCAGTGAAAATCCAATGCTAAAGACTTGATGAGTGTGAAAAGGGTAGTGCGTGTATGTGTGTGTGTGTGTGTGTGTGTGTGTGTGTGTGTGTGTGTGTGAGGCTAAAACACTGCAGCCAGACTAAGCGATGAGGCTCATGATGAAGACAAGGGGTGGACAGGTCATATGGCCATGCTCATCGTAAATGGTGCTTTTATTGATTTTTCAGCTACCTCAAGGGGAATGAACAAATGAGGGCAGCTTGGCAAAAGTTGTTTCTGTCAGATGTCTCCGTATGAGTCTAAGTGTATGTGTGGTTATATTCCCTTGAATGCTATTAAAAAAAATCCCTGCCTGACAGAGTCGTTTGTGGCCTTAATTACATCTGAGAGAAAATGGCTATCTTGTGGACGTGGTAATGAGCCCATGGAGAGCAAGCCCACATCCTCGGCTTTATTATTCAACTCTACAAGTGCCTCTCAATTTGTGCTCTTTTTTCCCCCTTTTTTAAAAAGAAATATCTTACAGCAGCTAGTTTAGATGTGTATAGATGTCTTGACAGATGAGTTTGTTTAGTGTAGTGCTAGGTTTAGACATTGTTTAGCCATCGTGTGCTGGTGGCTCAATGGTTAAGGCTCTGGGTTACTGATTTGAAGATGAGGAATTCTAGCCTCAGCACTGTAAAGCTGCCACTATTGGGCCCTTTAGCAAGGCACTTAACCACCTCTGCTTCAGGGGCACTGTATCATGGCTGACCCCAACTTCCTAACAAGCTGGGATATGCGAAGAAAGGAATTTTTGCTGAAATGTACAGTACTGTGCAAAAATCTTAGGCACATGTAAAGAAATGCTGTAGACCAAAAATGGCTTAAAAATAATGCAATGAAATGTTTCAACATTAAAAAAATACTATAAACAGTAAGCAGTAAGCCATAATTAATTAAACAAAGTCAGTATTTGGTGTGAGACGACCCTTTGCTTTAAAAAAAAAAATAGTAGTCTCAGGTACAGTGAGTGCAGTTTTATAAGGAAATGAGCTGTTTACTGAGCATCTTGCAGAACTAGCCACAGTTCTTCTGGACACTTTGACTGTCACACTTGCATCTTCATTTTGCAGCAAAACCCAGTAGCCTTCATTATGTTTTCTTTTTTGTATAGGTAATCATATGGGGCCGAGTAAAATTAAGGATTAATTTCACGAGTGATTTCGAAGTTTTGAAAATTTCAAAACTTCGAAATCATGAGCGAAATTGATCCTTAATTTGACGAGGATCCATACAATTACTTGTTTATAAAATATAGGGCCAAATTCATACTTTGGAAGCCATTCAAGTTCACAACATTTGTCATTCATGTTTTCTGAACCAATCAGGGCACAAGACTATCTTGCACATTTGAATCAGTTTCTAAAGCATCTTTCATCATGACACGGTGACACGACACGAGGATTTTGAGGTTTATTATTTCTTCGTCAAATATAGCGAAACACGGCATTGCTGGGTCAGCAGAGTCAGCCATTTTGTTGACAAAATTTGCTAATTTTTGTAACCATAACCAAGCAACGAACTAGCCAATAGCATTTCAGAAATACGGCCCCGTGTTAAGGAAAAAAGCCCTCCTTGATTGACCAATCAGAATTGAGTAATTTGGCCCTATGTATTATAAAATCTGAAACATGGTCTCTTAGGTAATATGCTGCTCAGATACAAACTTTTTTTTTTTCGTAACACTTAATTTTGCACTGGAAAACAAACATTTGGTACTCTAAAATGTTTTTTTTTTGTCAAAGTCCCTCCCACACCAGGATCTGGTCTTCCCAGGCAGTCTCCTGTCCCAGTACTACCCAGCTCTTTGAGGTGCATGGGTGCAGCACCGATCTCCGTTTCTATAGCTCTCAGCCTCTCGCCTATTATATAACTAGGGTTACAGTGGGGGGCTAGTTCTCTGGTAACTGCAAGAGTTTGATTCCCTACACACATCTGTATTGCAGCATGCCTTGCCAGATGGCAGTAGGTAACCTTTTTATGATGGTCTTTGGTATGACCTGACCGCAAGTAGAACTCACAATCTCCCAGTCAAGAGGCAGACACACTAACCACTAAGCCAGCTCATGGTGTAAAATGTTTTTGTACTGACTTGATAATGTATAAGTCATAAAAAAGAATTCTGTAATAAAGCTTGTATGAAAAAAATGGGGTGCGTAAGACTTTTACACAGTACTGCATATATGACAAATTCAGTGGTGCTTGAAAGTTTGTGAACCCTATAGAATTTTCTATATTTCTGCATTACTATGACCTAAAACATCATCAGATTTTCACACAAGTCCTAAAAGTAGATAAAGGGAACCCAGTTAAACAAATGAAACAAAAATATTATACTTGGTCATTTATTTATTGAGGAAAATGATCCAATATTACATATCTGTGAGTGGCAAAAGTATGTGAACCTGTAGGATTAGCAGTTAATTTCTCATCTCATCTCATTATCTCTAGCCGCTTTATCATGTTCTACAGGGTCACAGACAAGCTGGAGCCTATCCCAGCTGACTACGGGCGAAAGGCGGGATACACCCTGGACAAGTCGCCAGGTCATCACAGGGCTGACACATAGACAACTATTCACACTCATGGTCAATTTAGAGTCACCAGTTAACCTAACCTGCATGTCTTTGGACTGTGGGGGAAACCGGAGCACCCGGAGGAAACCCACGCGGACATGGGGAGAACATGCAAACTCCGCACAGAAAGGCCCTCATCGGCCACGGGGCTTGAATCCGGACCTTCTTGCTGTGAGGCGACAGCGCTAACCACTACACCACCGTGCCGCCCTAGCAGTTAATTTGAAGGTGAAATTAGAGTCAGGTGATTTCAATCAATGGGATGACAATCAGGTGTGAGTGGGCACCCTGTTTTATTTAAAGAACAGGGATCTATCAAAGTCTGATCTTCACAACACATGTTTGTGGAAGTGTATCATGGCACAAACAAAGGAGATTTCTGAGGACCTCAGAAAAAGCGTTGTTGATGCTCATCAGGCTGGAAAAGGTTACCAAACTATCTCTAAAGAGTTTGGACTCCACCAATCCACAGTCAGACAGATTGTGTACAAATGGAGGAAATTCAAGACCATTGTTACCCTCCCCAGGAGTGGTCGACCAACAAAGATCACTCCAAGAGCAAGGCGTGTAATAGTCGGTGAGGTCACAAAGGACCCCAGGGTAACTTCTAAGCAACTGAAGGCCTCTCTCACATTGGCTAATGTTAATGTTCATGAGTCCACCATCAGGAGAACACTGAACAACAATGGTGTGCATGGCAGGGTTGCAAGGAGAAAGCCACCGCTCTCCAAAAAGAACATTGCTGCTCGTCTGCAGTTTGCTAAAGATCACGTGGACAAGCCAGAAGGCTATTGGAAAAATGTTTTGTGGATGGATGAGACCAAAATAGAACTTTTTGTTTTAAATGAGAAGCGTTATGTTTGGAGAAAGGAAAACACTGCATTCCAGCATAAGAACCTTATCCCATCTGTAAAACAAGGTGGTGGTAGTGTCATGGTTTGGGCCTGTTTTGCTGCATCTGGGCCAGGACGGCTTACCATCATTGATGGAACAATGAATTCTGAATTATACAAACGAATTCTAAAGGAAAATGTCAGGGCATCTGTCCATGAACTGAATCTCAAAAGAAGGTGGGTCATGCAGCAAGACAACAACCGTAAGCACACAAGTCATTCTACCAAAGAATGGTTAAAGAAGAATTAAGTTAATGTTTTGGAATGGCCAAGTCAAAGTCCTGACCTTAATCCAATCGAAATGTTGTGGAAGGACCTGAAGCGAGCAGTTCATGTGAGGAAACCCACCAACATCCCAGAGTTGAAGCTGTTCTGTATGGAGGAACGGGCTAAAAGTCCTCCAAGCCGGTGTGCAGGACTGATCAACAGTTACCGGAAATGTTTAGTTGCAGTTATTGTTGCACAAGGAGGCCACACCAGATACTGAAAGCAAAGGTTCACATACTTTTGCCAGTCATAGATATGTAATATTGGATCATTTTCCTCAATAAATAAATGACCAAGTATAATATTTTTGTCTCATCCCGGTTCTCTTTATCTACATTTAGGTCTTATGTGAAAATCTGATGATGTTTTAGGTCATATTTATGCAGAAATATAGAAAATTCTAAAGGGTTCACAAACTTTCAAGCACCACTGTAAAGGCTTGTTGTTGCTGCTGAGTTAATCCTGGCTTTCACTGTTGCATAGCAGTTTCATAATAATTCTAGTCAGTTCGAGCAATTATGTCAGAGTACAAGTACTACCTCTGCCGCTCAGTCTAATCATAGCCACATATAACCTTTATATACCCAGTTATTTGTGTGAATTCTTACAAAAAGAATGAAGTTTAATCGGTGTTGCAAGACTGGACCATGTGCCACTCTTAAATCTGTCTATCCAACCTCACACACACTGACCATTTTACACTGACTACAAAGGTTATCTTAGTGAAGCTTACAGTGCTGCTTTGACTGGTGACTGGGTCTACCACCCTGAGTCATGATCTGTTACATACCGATTTGATTTTATCAGGCTTGTCTGAAAAGCTGCACTCACAATAACCAGCTTTTTTATCCTTGGTTCTAACTATTTAATAGTTGTGGTCCTGTTTTTGTGCACCTTCTCACTTGGCAGTTCTTGGTTTATTCTGGGTAAAAAAGTTTTCTCAAGCAAAACAGTGAATCCGTGTGCATGTGATATGTATAATGTTATTTAACATGATAATGGATGGAGCTTCTTTCCTGCTAACGGTGGTTGTTCTTGAACTTTAAGAAGTATTCTGTATTTCTTTTGTAAACTGAAAATCAGGAACCATACTATTGTGGACAAAGCTGTTATGCTCTTTGGCGTGTAGGAGGTTTGTTCTATTATTATTATTTTTTTTTAATATTACTGTCCCTCCACTTAACCATTGTGTGATGAGATTTCCATTTAGTACATTGGCTCAAAAAATGCCCACATGCATGCCAGTGAAAAGGGTCTTGGTGAACAAAAGATCCACTAAGAAAGCACAATTGTGTGTGGAAGTATGGGACATTTCTATGAAACATTTAAAGGAAAAATATTACCATTTGAAATGGTCTCAGCTGTTGTCTGCTAATTAGACATCCTTGGGAGAACGACAGCACGTTTTTTTTATTGCCTACAATGGGCCCTTTCAATGGATTTCTGTGGCCTTGCTATTTAGGCCTTCTCTGTCAGACTATTCACCACGACCAATGGTGTCTTTTTAGACTATAGGATATTTGGCATTTTCAATTCAGCTGTTCTTTCTCACTGTGATGTTAACCCTATGTTGTACTTATGTTCAGTGGAGACTTTTTAGCCTCTGTAATTTGTGACCATTATGCTAATATTCAGCTTGTTTATACATCCCTATGTCCACGTAAGTAAGTTGTGAACGTATAGCCAGCTACTGAAAATGAATGGGTATCATTTACATTGCATGTTAAGGCTCCCTTAACTCCCATTATTGAACACATTAATTACCATGGACAAACCATGAACTTCAGCATAAATAAATCATAAATAGCATTAATAAATATGGTATTATTTTTTATTATAATTCTTGTTTAAAATAATAATAAACCAACTAGAGCAGCGGCTACAATTATCGACAGTCCATAATTATCGACACCTTTTCAGATTTACCAAAAAAAACAATTTTACAAAGGTGAGTTTCAGTTACAACAGTTATTATTGGTTCATTAATCAACCGGAAGATCCTCCTCACCCTTTGATCTTGTCATCTGATGACACAGCTTGTTACCTGAGATGGAATTTTTTTTTATTATGATCAGCTATTGGGTGGCACGATGGTGTCATGGTTAGCGCTGTCGCCTCACAGCAAGAAGGTCTGGGTTCGAGCCCCGTGGCCGGCGAGGGCCTTTCTGTGTGGAGTTTGCATGTTGTCAGCGTGGGTTTTCCCCACAGTCCGAAGACATGCAGGTTAGGTTAACTGGTGACTCTAAATTGACTGTAGGTGTGAATGGTTGTCTGTGTCTATGTGTCAGCCCTGTGATGACCTTGCGACTTGTCCAGGGTGTACCCCGCCTTTCGCCCGTAGTCAGCAGGGATAGGCTCCAGCTTGCCTGCAACCCTGAAGAACAGGATAAAGTGGCTAGAGATAATGAGATGATGATGATCAGCTATTTGAGGAAAACCCGGACATTATCATCGCAGGTAAGCATGGTGGAAAGATCATGTGGACATGTTTTTACTGAGCAAATTCACAGATATTTCATGATCTCTTTATCCAAACCTACTTTGTTTCTTAGTCTTTCATTTGACAGTCACATTTTGTATCTAAACGTGCGTTTGAGAAGTCACGTGAGGTGTCGATAATCGTGATCACTTTCACCGGTGTCCACCATTATTGACACCCTGTGGAATTAAGTGACATTTACAACTGTTATGTATCAATCTTTGTGTAACATTGTTGAAATAGATGAAGTACTTAAAAAAAAAATAAAAGTGCTGTGATTTATAATAGTTTTTTTTCCTGATTCATAACAGAATGGAATGCTTATAGAGTATTTGGAATCCTATTGCAATAAATAGAATTAGACCAGAATTAAATTTCTAGCATATAAAAACTTACATACTAGAAAAATTCAGATTTTTCTATTCCATTCAGAAAATATTTTTTTGCAGTTTGTTGTAAATATCTACCACATATTACAATATCAGTAGACATTTTATATTTTGGTTCAAGGAGTGACATGCGACCTTTGACCTGGATTTTCATGTGGTTACAATGTCAACTGCCTGTTGACGTTTATTGTTAAACTACAAAACTAGAAATTAATACAAACAACAATGAATGATTAACGAAATGTGATCAACGAAAATATTTAGAAAGTAGGTAGAAAGTGGAACAAAAAGATTTTCTGACAGGTTAAACATGATCAGTTCATTTGTTTACAAACATTACAATTACTTCCTCATTTACGTAAGCACCGACATCGATATCTCATCTCATCTCATTATCTCTAGCCGCTTTATCCTGTTCTACAGGGTCGCAGGCAAGCTGGAGCCTATCCCAGCTGACTACGGGCGAAAGGCGGGGTACACCCTGGACAAGTCGCCAGGTCATCACAGGGCTGACACATAGACACAGACAACCATTCACACTCACATTCACACCTACGGTCAATTTAGAGTCACCAGTTAACCTAACCTGCATGTCTTTGGACTGTGGGGGAAACCGGAGCACCCGGAGGAAACCCACGCGGACATGGGGAGAACATGCAAACTCCGCACAGAAAAGCCCTCACCGGCCACGGGGCTCGAACCCGGACCTTCTTGCTGTGAGGCGACAGCGCTAACCACTACACCACCGTGCCACCCCCGACATCGATATATTTATATAAAATATATTTTGTACTAAATATAAGTCTATGTAAAACAAATTTTAAATAAAAACTATATTTTGTTAACTTAAGACCATATACTGATTTTTGTTTTATAAATAATCATCTGGGTGTCGATAATTGTGGAACAGTGTCGATAAGTGTGGACAAATGTGTCAATAATTGTGGAATGGTGTCACGTGATCTGATACGCTAAGTAATCGGGAATCAACTCATTTTTTTTCCCAGTGGACGTTTGAGTAATTATTCATGCACAATTTACGCACAATTCATGCACAATTCAGATATTCGCACCTGGAGACCAGAGTTCAGTATTAAAATTACTGTATTTCAGACCATGCTGTAATTTAATTCTTGCTAATTTATGTGGATTTATCTAAACCGTTAATTATCTTTAACTATTACAGGTGTGTTTATTTCAACATTTAAACAAACATCTGTTTATACACATATAAACTTGCTCTGTTAAACTTACTTGTGATTTATTAATGCTGAAGTTCATGATACGTTAATACGTTCATGAAAGGTTTTTCTATTTTCGCAAGGGCCAAAAGATGGTTAAGGTGTCGATAATTGTAGCCACCGCTCTAATAACCAAAAATGTAAACAATATTTGTGTTTGTTAGCTGGAAAAAATTTAGAAGTGAGGCCGAAGAGAAAATTCAGATATTCGCACCTGGAGACCAGAGTTCAGTATTAAAATTACTGTATTTCAGACCATGCTGTAATTTAATTCTTGCTAATTTATGTGGATTTATCTAAACCGTTAATTATCTTTAACTATTACAGGTGTGTTTATTTCAACATTTAAACAAACATCTGTTTATACACATATAAACTTGCTCTGTTAAACTTACTTGTGATTTATTAATGCTGAAGTTCATGATACGTTAATATTAACTAACACAGTAATAATGTTCGCTGAGGGAACCTTGATGCAAACTGATACAAATGAATGCATTGATGCAATAAACACACATCCATTTCAGATTTAATGAATAAATACATGTTCACCAGGCACTTTATTAGAAACACTATACTAATACTATTCTATTATCATGCTGGATATAGCCATTAGAAGATAGTAAATTTTGGCCACGAAGAGATGCACATATTCAGCAAGAAGACAAATAGTCTGTGGCATTCAAAATGATTGATTAAAGGAGAACTGAAGGCAAATTTTTTATTATAAAAATTCTATTTATCTCATTTTATTAAATATAGGAATGCATTTCTGACAGCTATTTTTTCACTGCTATAGCAAGTTATGAGTGTTTGAAATATGCTATGTAATATATCAGTCCATATGTCAAAGCGATGGCCGTAAACGAGATTTGTTGAGACCTGTGCGAGACATCGTAGGATGGAAGTAAAACGTACAGTGGAAATCAAAGTGACCAACATCTGCCAACATTGTCAAAAGATGCGCGCACCCTCTTTCGAATACTGACGTAATCAAGCCGGAAGTTTTGTTTGTTTTGATAGCAATCAGGAAAGTTTGAAAAAGGTAGGCAGTAATCGTCATTTAAACTTGTTTATGTGCAATATTTCGTTTGGAAAACAGTTTTCAAAATGGCGGCACTGACACCTGGCTGACACTTCACGTTTCGAAGTCTTGCACAAGTCTCGTGAAGATCTCGCGGATAAGCAACGCCTGCTATGGACCAAACGAACTAAATTCAACATGGCTAAAAACGGAATAGGCTGATAAGTCTCATCTCATCTCATTATCTCTAGCCGCTTTATCCTTCTACAGGGTCGCAGGCAAGCTGGAGCCTATCCCAGCTGACTATGGGCGAAAGGCGGGGTACACCCTGGACAAGTCGCCAGGTCATCACAGGGCTGACACATAGACACAGACAACCATTCACACTCACATTCACACCTACGCTCAATTTAGAGTCACCAGTTAACCTAACCTGCATGTCTTTGGACTGTGGGGGAAACCGGAGCACCCGGAGGAAACCCACGCGGACACGGGGAGAACATGCAAACTCCACACAGAAAGGCCCTCGCCGGCCCCTGGGCTCGAACCCAGGACCTTCTTGCTGTGAGGCGACAGCGCTAACCACTACACCACCGTGCCGCCCCAGGCTGATAAGTATAATATTTAATTGCAATTAGTTGCCAATACGAGTCACGATATAAGGTGACTAAAACCGAAAACGTAATTGAATAACACGTTAATTAAGAAATAAAGCAAGTTTAAAAATGACTTCAGTTCCCCTTTAACATTAATGGGCTCAAGAAAACTTTCCCCACACCATACACCAACAACAACCTGAACTATTGATACAAGGCAGGTTGGTGCCACAGTCATGCTGTTGGTGCCACATTCTGACCCTACCATCTGTGTGCCTCAGCAGAAATCAAGATTTATCAGACCAAAGTATGTTTTTTACTGTCCAGTTTTGGTGAGTCTGTGCCCACTGCAGCCTCAGCTTTTTGTTCTTGACTGACAGAAGTGAAACCCAACATGGCACTCTGCTGTTATAGCCCATCTGCCTCACGGTTTGAAGTGTTGTGCATTCTGAGATGCTTTTCTGTTCAACACAATTGTAATCTGATGCTGTGTTCACACTTATACCAGTACGAAAGTAGTATAACTGTATCGATACAAAGTATACCGGTACAATTTAGTGCATCTGTCCACACTAGCAAGAAATGTTTGTGGTTTTCTTTCACGGTAGTTGAAATGCGCGTGTGCGAAATGTTTCCATGGTTACCGAGTAACTTCCTTCCAAGAATATGGCGGATGAAACAACGTGTGTGTGCTTTTTGTTGTCAGTGTACAGTCTGTATTTCTGGTGGTCATTTATTCAGTCGAATCGTATAAAACGCGCGAGGCAGTTGAGAAAGAAACAAACAAATCTCCGTTCTTCACTATTTTATTCAGCGAAGACATCGATTGAGGTGTGTGACTTTGCGCATGCGCATTATATTTGTATCGATACAGAGCCGCTTCATCTGTCCACACTACGTGAAGCGCTACAGTACCGATACTGTACCGGTACGAAACCCATACATTTGTGGGTTTCGTACCGATACAGTTATACCGCTACAGTACCGGTATAGTTGCTAGTGTGGACAGGTGTTGCGGTACGAAAGTAGTTTCGTATCGGTACAAAATCCCTAGTGTGGACAGGGTATGAGTAACTGTAGCCTTTCTGTCTGGCCATTCTCCATTGACCTCTTTCATCAACAAGGCATATCCGTCAGCATGAACTTCCGCTCGCTGGATGTTTTCACTTTATTGTACCATTCTGAGTAAACACTAGAGACTGTTGTGCATGAAAATCCCAGGAGACCAGCAGTTATAGAAATACTCAAACCAGCCTTTCTGGCACCAACATTCATGCTACGGTCAAAATCACTGAGATCACATTCTTTCCCCATTCTGATGGTTGATGTGAAAATTACCCGAAGCTGCTGACCTCATGCTTTATTCACTGCACTGCTGCCACACGATTGTCTAATTAGATAATTGCATGAATGATTAGGTGTACAGGGGTTCCTAATAAAGTGCTCCATGATAGGATATGAGAATACATATTTTTTTAAATGTTCCTTATTTTGGACAAATTTGAAAACATTATTGACTGTGTACTTATCAAAGTAAGTGTTCGTATAATTCTGTTCACTAGATCAGACATCCAAGAAAAGACAGAACTCTTGCTTTGATGCAGTATAATGAGACTATCATTAAATATGATTAAAAAACTGTTATTTACTTATCACAGTATATAAATTTCAAATCAAGACACACCTAAATGTTACTAGAACTCATTTACTTTCTTGCGGCCTCCTTTATTGTAATGGCCATCTGGAAATGAAATAGCTATCTGGACTTTTAACAAGACGCAAATAATTTTTTTTTTTTTTTAATAAACTCAGCTCAGCTTCATATTATGCTGATCATTCATTAAAAAGCTAGGTACAATTTATTTCACTGGATCCTGGAATAAAAAGGATGTTTTATTTGTGTGAGGGTAAAGAAGGTTAATGAAGCTCCTATTCTGGGTGGCGTTCAGTAATTTCAGCACTATTGATGTTTCGATTACTGGCAGCAGCGCTGGTGTATATGGAGTGATCAATAGAGGCGCATCATCCTGACACAGCGGAGACCTTAAGTGTTAATTAAGAAACGGGTTTGTGAAAGAAAACATCTCTTTACACTCAAGTGTTGTTAACAGTGCATCAGCTTTTCAAATGTTTATAGCCATGAAAGCCATTTGCCTTCACTGAAAGGGTCTTGCATAGTGAAGGGAAGCTTCATTATGTGCTTGCCAAAGTCCTAACTTTTTTTTTGCAATGGCACAAACATCAGTTTAAAAAAAGTTAGTTATATCAGGATCTTCATACACTGGTGTTAATAGTGTGCCGCTGATCAGATCCTATCCTTTTAGTGTGTTCTCTGTGCTCATTAGTTAAACCGAGATAGAAGGTGGAATTTAACCTTGACCTATAATAAAAAAGAAAGATACTTTTGATGCATGTTGATTTAGTCTATTCCTCACCTCTTGATCCTATTAGATGTTATTTTGTATGCTGCTTTCTGAGCACTAACCAGTGATTTATTATTTGTTTTTAATTGCATGTTTTTCAGCAATTCAAGTATTCCGATATATAACATAATGCCTTGTTAGAACATGTCAGTAATTCGAATCTGCTTCATTCATGACTTATATATGCATCTCTGGTGCAGTGATAACAGGTGGTGACTGGGGAAGCCATCAGAACAATCAACATTATATTTAATGTATAAAGCTCTTGGGAAAACATGCCCTTATAAAATCAACCCTGTGAAGATCAATGTAGGCTTAATATCTGTTTCGCCCTCGATATTCTTGTGTTGCCCTCTAATTACTTTATCATATCCTGTTCCTTTTTTATTCTGAATTTAGTCTGCTGCTGTGAGCGAAAAGATGAAACTGCGTAACCCTCACCTGCCACAACCTGTTTAATTATCTCAGACCGACTTAATAACTCAATCTTGTGAGAAATTTTACACAAACGTTTCACGTCCTTGCGGTTAGATCAAACCGAGATTTATTAGTGTAGTCTCACAAGTGTACACACATCTATTCTTTAGTACGTTTTACCTTTAGTTGATGAAATGTCTTTTTTTTTTTTTAGCTGTAACACAAGTTTCTCATTATTGCAGCTTATTGATAATAAACATGAGCCAGCTTGTATGAAAAGTTAGGCGCTGTAAAAGTTGGCAGGAGAGTGGGATTTGTGGGCGTAGCTGTTCTTGCATTGCTTTTATTTAATAGTAAATTGAATTACTTTTTCAAATTCTGACAATTTTTTTTTTGTGAGGGCAGGTTGGGTTATAATGTAGCACAGGATAAATAAGAGTGTACTGAAGTCTGTAATGATGTACTCAATACAATTTCTTCATATCGGTCTTGACTAGTAAATATATTTCAGCAGTTTTGCCTTGAAGATAAGACACATTTTAGGCACTGTGCAAACTTTTCACATTTCTGTATATAGGTAAATGTGGTCTAAAAGATGCTGAGGGGCAGATAGATGAAGAAAGTGGTTGATCAGCAACTTCTATTTGATGGAGAAGGTTCGAGGGGGGCAACTCTCACCTCTCCATTCTGCCCTTGCACAAGGCCTATCTCCATACCTTCTATACACATATTTATGCCCAGAAACAGCAATCTAAGCACAAATAGGAATTTAAAAAAGGCTTTAAGGCCTTGGAATCTCTCATTTCTTCCTTCCCCTAGAATTTCCATTCTATAGAAAGAGCAGAAGGAGGAAAAGTCAAATGTTTATCTTGCTTGTGCAAATACTTGCTTTATTTCTGTTTATTTGAAATCTTATCTTGCCTTTTAGACAGTTCAAGACTTCTTTAAAATAAGCTCTTATTTGTGTCGAATCACACGGGAACCACGTTTCTACAGCAAGGTAAATATCTTTCGTTTCTCAATCTAGTCTCACTGGAAGTCAGCCTGGAAGTCAGTCTGCTGAACAGAAGGAAAACAGTACCTCCATTTTATGATTCTCAATGCAAGAAATGCATCTTCACTGCTATTTTACAGCTCACTTAGTGTGATGGTTTGTGAGATTTCCGTGTTATGTACTGCTTCTCCACAAGCATGATGTTGAATTTGTACTCCATTTAAACTGCTAGATGAAAATGATAAGTCAAATGTGCAAATCTAGAAATAAATTATTTGTTCTAGGGATTTTGTGAAGACAGTCACAAGACTAACATTTTAATTGTTTGGTTTAGGATTTTATCAGGGGATAGAAAAAATTCTGAAGTGTAATTTTCACAGCATACTTTGGGTGGAATTGTCAAAAAAAATTATGGGATAACAAGTCAGCAGTGATTATATAGCTCTACAAATTCTCAAACATGTTTAATGTACTTTATTGAGCATGGGTGGGTTTCCCAAAAGCCTCTTAACACTAAGAGCATCTTAACTAGGAGAGAGAGTGTTCATTATGATGCTCGCTCTACCATTTAACAATGATCTTTGTGCTACAATGCATTTGGGAAACCCACCCCAGATCTTTTCCAGTATTTACACCTGGAGACCAGAGTTCACTAAATTACCATTAGGAAACATGCTGCAATTTAATTATTATTGCTACTGTTGTGGTCAGAAGTTTACATACAGTGACATGAATGTCCTCTTAGGTATGAATGTCATGGTAATATTTGGGCTTTCTGTAATTTCTTTGAACTGTTCTTTGTCTGTGGCAGAATGATTGTACAGCATACATCTTTAATTAAAAAAAACCCACTAGAATTTGGCGCATAAGTTTTAATTTTCTTTGGGTTTTCTGAAATCAACACAGGGTCAAAATTATACATACAGGGTCAATAATGTACATACACTCACTTAGATTATTAATTCAGAGGTGCTGAAACTTCAAAATGTCTTTTATCTTCCCAAGGCCGAGGTCTCTTAACTTCCTGTTAGTGGTCATTGATTGACTACAGCTGGTAGCTTCTCTGTGTCTTCATAAAAAGGGTTTGTTTACAGCACTCATTGGATTGACCAACACACAATACAATGGGAAAGTTCAAAGAGCTCGGTGCAGATCTGAGAATGAGGATCGCAGATATACACAACTCCGGAATATCTCTTGGAACCATTTCCCAAAACTGCACATTCCAAGATGAGTTCAAACAATTGTATGCAAGTTATTGTGAGGTGTAGTCACTTTGCCAAGCCACTTTGCTTCAAGAAAACCCAAACTGTCACCCTCAGCTGAAAGAAAATTGATTTGGATGGTCAGGAACAACCTGGGAACCACCATGGCACAGCCCTGCCATGAACTGGAAGCTGATGGATCACTGTCTACAGTTCAGATCACCATGGACTAAGAAGCTGCTATCCAAGAAATAATCCCCTGCTCCAAAATTGACACATTGAAGCTGAACTAAAGTTTGAAGCTGACCACATCCACAAAGAAAAAGCCTTCTGGAGGATAGCTGTATGGTCAGATGAGACAAAGATTGAGTTGTTTGGCCACAATGACCACCATATACAGAGGGACACTATAACAGCTGATGGTGGTGGTAGGATCATCATGCTCTGGGGCTGTTTTGCTGCCAGTGGAACTGGTTCACTGCACAAAGTGGATGAAATAATGAAGAAGGAGGACTACCTCAGAATTATTCAGCATAAACTGTTAGCAACTTGAACATGACTTGGGACTTGGGAGTTACAAAAGGACAATGAACCCAAACATACATCAGAGCTGGTTGTGGAGGATAAAGCAGGTTAACATTAAGCTTAAAACAAGTCCTGACTTCCACCCTATTAAAAATATAGAGCCCGTGCTTATAAGTTGAGTCCATGCCAAGGAAAAAAAAAACAAATTTAATTGAACTCGACCAATTCTACCATGAAGAGTCGTGAAATATCCAGCCAGAATTCTGCCAGAAGCTTGTTCATGGTAAACAAAAATGTTTGGTCAAGGTGAATCTTGTGAAGAGACATTTTACCCAAATATTAAGTGTGCTGTATATATATATTTTGACCCTTTGTTGATTTTCAGAAAACCCAAAGAAAATTAAAACTTGTGCACCAAATTATAGTTTTTTTTATTAAAGATTAAAAAATTAAAGAACAGTTCAAAGAAATAATTGAAAGCCCAAATATTGCCATGACATTCATATCCAAAATGACATTCATGTCACTGTATGTAAACTTCTGACCACAACTATATATATATATTTTTTGAGTTATTATTAGTCATGTATTAAACAGACAATCAAAGCAATGCATTTACATTACATTTAAATAAATCCCATTTGATGCATGTGATACCTTATCTGATTAACATTACTGATGAATATTAATGCTGAAGTTAATAAAAATCAAGGGAACCTTGAGGGAACATTAAGGGAACATTACTGTGGGAATATATAATGTATGCACCTTACTACTTTACACTTTACTGGTGTCTGATATTTTGTTTTAATGTTTAAATGGCTCTAAAACCCGCAACAAAAATATTAATTACAGCAATTACAAGTTACGTACACTACCCACAATACATATAGTAAGTTACATTTATAGAGTTTATACAGCAGATTTAAAAGTTCTATGCATACAATCATATATATATATATATAAAGTTTTCCTATAATCAAATGATGATCTGATATAATGGTAACTGGTGATATGACTCACAAAGCCAGCAGAACAGTCAACATCATATTTAATGTACAAAGGTTTTGGGTGCTGTTTTGAAATCAACTCTATTAAGGTCAATTTAGAGCTCTTATACGTTTCATCCTCGAGCTTTGTGTTGCTCTTGAATTTTTTTTTTATCGTGGCCTGATTGCTTTTTATGCTGTGTAGTGAAAATATGTAACCATGTGACCTCTACATGCCAGACCCTGTTTAATTATCTCAGAATATTCATTATTAATAATTATTTATTCATGTGAGACAGACACAGTAGACACGAGCATCAGCTGTAAAATTTTAAAAAGCAAGCGTGGAAAAGTGTTGAATAAATATTTGAATGATCTATATCATGTAGATTTAAAAAATAATCAATTTAAAAAATTGTCAGTAGTTTATTGAAAAATGTATATTTTATTTTAATATCAATATTCAAATAATATCTGAATAAATAGAAATTTTAGTTGATTTTATCTATTTTAACTCCTTTTACCTTCTCATTAAAATCTGTGGCCTTTAAAAAAAACTGTTGCTTATTTTAGTATGATGAGAAAAAATATTAATGTGCTCATTTTGGTATGTCTATTGAGTATAATAAATAATCATTAGTGTTAGAAAGGTGGCACAATGATTAGCACTGTTGCCTCACAGCAAGAAGGTTCTGGGTTCAAGCCTTGTGGCCAGTGTTCCTGCATGGGTTTCCTCCATGTGCTCTGGTTTCCTCCCAAAGATATGTGGATTAGGTCTACTTGCTACTCTAAATTGCCCATAGGTGTGAATGGTTTTGGCTGATAGATTAGTGACCTGTCTACACCTACCTCTCACCTAAAGTCAGCTGGGGTTGAAATTAACACCTCTATTTTCAGTATGTGTGCATACAGTCTTAACCACCCAGTATTCTTCAAAAATTAAGCAATGCTTAATTTATCATTATTTCTGATGCGCTAAGGTTGTGATAGAGTTGATGGGTTTGGGGGCTTTTTGACCAAAATAGATCTAATGTTAGTGATAGAATGATAGTGAGCAACTGACTCTGAAATTGATTTTTAGCTTGTGATCACCACCTTATGTTTGTAATTATATCTTAATTAAATTTCATGCTATGTGCCCAAAGATAACTTTATTAGTCTCGCTGTGGTGCTGGTGGTGGGTGCAACTTGACACAGCAGTTTTTTTTTTTCCTGCCCATTTTTCTGAATCGGTTAGCGAACTGAGTGGGTTAACTCATCCACGAGCCCATGGGAGATGAAGAACCATAAATTAAAGTGGTTCCTCAAGGAGAAGAGAGGCTTCTGGGTAACGGAGGCATTATCAGCAGCCAGCGAGACGCTTGAGCTCAGTTTCATTCCACTTTTCTTTGTTCAATACAAAGCAGGTCACCTCCATAGGAAGGTGAGTATAATAAACTGGGGGCTCTCACACAATGGCAGACCACTGATAAACCCTCAACTCTGTTCGGCCCTCTATTCATTATTTCAAACTTGTTTTCTGCTCACATAAAGGGAGCGACAAGGAAGCATCGACACTGCAGCTCTTTCAGGAGAAACAGATCCATGTATATATTTTGTGGCTAAGAAAAGAGAGAGAAAAGGGTATACACACACAAGAGCATGCGGAAACAATGCATGCATGCACATGCTCACTTGAGAAATGTTTTAATTATGCACAAAAGAAAGTGCTTAATAAAAGAGGGAATTAAGGAAAACGCTCTGAGCAATTGCGGGAATTCGGCCAAAAGAAAATAAGTTGATCGCCATGTGCACTCACTCTATTTCTCACCCTCCCATCTCGTTTTCACTCCCTCTATCTTCTTTGGCTCTCGTTTCCTCCTTCTCTCTCCCTCAATTCCTTTCCCCCATTTGAAAAAAAGGCCTGCAACTTCAAGCAATTTTTAATCAGCTAGAAAACATATGTGGCTTTGCAGCTAAGACAGCTTGGCCAGCCGCTGATAAATGCATATCACTAATTTGCATACGGTAAAAGCTACCCTTTAATCAGAACCTCTAATCCCTGACAGTATTAATGATTTTTTTTCCTTGTATAGTATCATGTTTGCTAATTCCGAAGTGATCAGCTTCACGTACGTGTCTCCTTCTTTGTGTTGGCATAATGGTCGAGTTGAGAACTTCTGTTATCCTACTTTGGCACATAATTAGGACTACAAAGGGGGACAAATCGCTGTGAATGGGTCTCACAAAGAGCAGCTCCTTTTTTCTCCTCTTTCCTTTTTGCATGGTTCTTGCGAACAGTTGTGTCACTTTGTGTGAAAAGAACCGGTGAAGAAATTGGATGCTTGACAAGTCAGAGGCCTAGTGTTGGAGCAGTTTGTTTCAGGGAACTGAAGAAAGAGTGAAAAATATCAAAATTTAGCATGTAATTAAAATGTCTATCATGGATTCCTGGTTTAGAAGCTGTGCACATGTCTTTTCCAAATGGCACTCAAGGCTATAAAACACTCCATTTAATTTGACTGCTAAGCACCTTGCAAAGTACTTCAATCCCAGCCTCCTTTCTGTTTATGCAATATAAATACTCTTCTGCTTTCCTGTTAGGGAGAAAAATGCTGGAAGAGGAAGAGGGTGTATATGTGTGGTGGGGTTTAGGGTAGAAATATGGCATCAAAGATGGTTGCTATTGGCGTGCTGATTACATAGCATCACGAGTTGTTTTTTTTTTAAATCCCCAATTTAAGAAAAAGAAAAGAGAGAAAGGAAAAGAAAGAGGTGTGGATAAGGGTGCTACATTTTGCCATGTGTAAGCACAAGACAGAATAAATAGCTATAAAAAAAAAAAAAACGGTGTGTCAGCTTGGTATACACGCCGGCTGATTTATACAATTCATTTGGGCCATTACTTTTCATTAAAGATCAAATGAAATGGGTACTTACTTCCTAAGAGGCCTTCGGGGGCCTGAATTGCCGAGAAGAAAGAAGATTAAACTTTACATTCAGGCCCAAATTTAATTCAGAAGTAATCAATCGCATAATGGGCCAGCAACTGTAGCCTGGGTGATTGAAATGAAATTACCATATTTTTAATCTTAATTTTCCACACTGTTTATCTGACACTGTCAATATAAAATACAAACAGATAATGAAATAGCATTATATTGACACTACAATCATCTCTCGAGCAGCCCTCTGTGATTAAACCGCTGGAATGTTTGATTACATTTTGTTGGCTGACATTACAAATGACACGGATGCTTCGCCGAGACTTGCTGCTGGCTGGAAAATGAGTCTATCCATCATGGGCTCCTGGCAGCTTCAGCCTCACAGTCGATCGCTGCTGCCAACGGCCTGGGCACCCTTCTGTCAAGCCGTTTAGCACGCTAGAGGAAGGAAGGAGGGAGGGAGTGAGGGGGTAGAATGGTTGGGGGGTGGGGGTAGGGGATAGAGAAAGGAGTGATTCACGACTCCTTCGCTCTGCTAATGATACAAAGCAAAACAGTGGGTAAAAGAGAGAGAGAGATAGTTTGTGCGCTAATGCCCCAGGCTGTGTTTATGATGACATGAAGGCTGCATACAGTGATGACATGAAGGCTGCATTTACTATTTCTCTATATGTCATATGTAAAGAAGTTCATAACAGAAGAGGCCTGTTGCGATGCAGAAGGTCAGTGCTGGTGGTCTGTTGACTAGAACAGCATGTGTACTGTATGTCAGAGAGTTATTGCGTCCAGTTAAATGTGATTTGTTCATACCTGGTCCCTGTGACATACAGGAGTCCATATGACCATGAAGAGGAATTATTATTGGGAACTATCCAAGATTCTAGATTGGGGTCTGATGTTATATTAACGAGGCTTGACGACCGACTTTATATTGACCATAACTTTAATGCCTGCTTGTGCATAACATACAGACCATGCTCTTATGGCTTTGTAACAACAACAACAATAACAACTGCTTTCGTCTACTTCTGTGTTATACACATGTCAACTACGGGTCCCAGCAAGTCACCAACCTAATACATCACAGTATAAAGACACAAATCCATAATTGTTCTTGAGATGTATAGGTTAGAGTCAAAAAACAAGAAATAACCAAAAACACAGAAGATTAGGGACTATAGCTAGGATCTGGGAACCTGCAGAACGAGGAACTAGCAGAAATAGAAACAAGGGGAAAATGGAGAATGAGGAAACCATATGCAACACTTCCCATGAAGTATGCAAGCCAAATGATTAATTTATCAAGTGATGAATAAATGTATCTTACACAGTTGCCGAGCAGGCATTGTGAATGAAGAAATATCTGCCCGCAAAACATATATGGTTTGATTTCTCTGAATTAATTTGATTTATCTAAATTATGCTTGATGAAGGGGTGGGGTGTGCAATGAAAAAAACAAAACATCATATCAATCACGATATTTAAAGACCTTTCTGAGATACATGTAAGTGTATATAAAATACATACAAATATAAAATAAATGATTTAACATTAAAGAGCAGGAAAAAGAATTATGTACATTTGTAAAGACACAAAATTTGCTTGATGGTACTTCTTTCTGTACTGAGCTCAGAACATTATATTTTCTCCATTAAAGCAGGCATATCATCTAGACATTCCTTTTCTGTTTTATCTGCAATGTTCCCCTAGCTACTGTATTCCACACCAAAGCCAGCTGGGGTGAATACATTTTTGGAAAGTGCAAAAGGTTGACTGAACAAGGGCATGGTATTGTTGTTCACAGGATATAAAAGTGCATGAGTGGCCTTAAGTGGGCCTGCATTAAAGAGCTTGGCTCAGGATGAGGGCCAAACACAGCTCTCTGTATGGAATCAGAAGCATCAGGCAGCCCGAAGGTCACGCTGATAAGACCAGGACTTTCCAATGAGAAAGCCGCTTTATGTTGTGACCTTGCTGCTCCTGAAGGTCAGACCATGGATGCACCAGCTGGTCCTTTCTAGCATTGCAACTGTCAGAAAGAGAGGGTGAATAACGTTCTTTTCTAGTGGCAATCATTATTATATACACAACCTATTAGAAGTCAAGACTTTTAGTAGGTGAATAACAGGCTAATACAGGGTAATCAAAAGTATCTCTTTGTAGCCAACAGGACTTGAATTATTTATGCTAACAAGCACAGAAGTCTGTGCTAAGAAAAAGCATAGGTACGACATAAAGCCCCAGTTAGTTGTAGTCATACACATTATAGGAATTAATAAAATTTACTTGACTCAATTCCTTAAGGATAACAGGTTTGGATTTCATTTGTACTGAGCTACAGGTTTATATACACTCACCTGACATACTGATTATTTAGATAATAGAGAATCAGAATTCAAACCAAGCACAGAGCTAAGCACTTTGATGGCTGGTTAAAGGACCAATATGGCTCTAATACTCTATAACCATGATCTGATTCTGTATGTTGATGTATTTCCTTTTGAAAGAGAAACCTAGAGTGATGGTGTGTGCTTGACTGATTAACACAGCCAATAACATTTTAGATATGCCACACCCCTGCCAACTCTAAACATTTTTGGGGAACAGCAAAGATTCTGAGTATCTTTTTTCAACTGAGGAAGTTTTTTCGCAACATCTGTCAACTTTAATGAAGATGATTTCTTATTGCTGCATGTTTTTGGAGTATACCTTGTATGTTTAAAGGAGAGCCACAGGGTCAACACCAGGAGGCATCTGATCCATCTGAGTGGTAGGCTTATAGCTAACAGTTAAGAGCTAGTAAAATATAACGTTACGATAAAATGATATTACTTACTTACTGAAGCTTAAAAAATGGAAATGTGATCTTAATCACTCTGAGGTAGTAAGACGTTCCGGTACTGAAAAGCACCACGTGCCTGCCAAATAACCACAAACTTGTACAAATTTCATCCTCTTCGGAATGAATAAACTCCAACCAAATTGAACCATTCCCCCCCCGAAGATATGGTGGGGGAAGATGCACACTCTGTTTGCTGCTACTGTAGATCACCACACAGCCCCAGGAGCAGGACATACAATACCAGTCAAAAGTTTGGGCACACCTACTCATTCATAGGTTGTTCTGTATTCTGAATATTTTCTACATTGTAGAACAATACTGAAAACATAAAAACTATTAAATAACATATGGAACATGTATGGAATTATGTAGCAAACAAAAAAGTGTTAAAATATGTTTCATAATTTAGAGTCTTCAAAGTAGCCAGCGTTTATCTTGATGACTCTTTGCACACTATCGGCATTATCTTAACCAGCTTCATGAGGTTGTCACCTGGAATGCTTTTCAATTAACAGGTGCCTCGTCAAAAGTTAATTAGTGCAATTATTTGCCTTCTTAATGTGTTTGAGATTAAACAGTAAATAGTAAATAATAAAAATACAGTAAATAGCCCTATTCCACAACTGTAGTAATCCATATTATGTCAAGAAACCACTCGACTAAGTAAAGAGAAACGACATCCATCATTACTTTAAGACATTAAGTGTCTTTTAATTAATAAAAATAAAGAAAAAAAAACATTGAATTAGAGGGTGTGTCCAAACTTTTGGCTGGTACTGTATAAGTTCTAGAAAGTATTTAATTGATGAATACAATAGGATGAATCCACCCATCCATACCACTTATCCATCAGGGTTGCAGCAGACGCTGGAGTCAATTCCAGCTGACTTCAGGTGAGAGGTGGGGTACATCCTGGGCAGATCACCAATCTATTGGAGGACTAATACAGAGACAAACAACCAATCACAGTCACACTTATGGACAATATTGAGTAGCCAGTTGATCTAATGAGCATGTCTTTGGACTGTCGGAGGAAACCCATGCAGGCACAGGGAGAACACCGAAACACGCCAGTCAGCTGCGAGGATCAAACCCAGAATCCTCATGCTGTGAGGCAACAGTGCTAACTACTACCCCACCGTGCCGCCCACAGGATAAATCATCAAAATTGTAATTGTTTTAAAGTAACTATAAAATTGAGAATTAGGAAATTAAGAATATTTCCAAAACTATTCTGCATTTTTTCCTAGATGTAGTATCATACTGGTGTTGATAACACTAAGTGACAAGTACAAAAAGCTCAGAAATACCAATTTTATTTCAAGGGTACTTTAAGCATCGAACCCATTAGCCCTTGTTATAGCTATGAGCACTGAAATGAAGTGGGAAATACTTCAAGACTAATTCTCTGACCCATAACACTTCAGATGGTACCACTTTTGGGATTTTGGTGTGTTTGTTTATTCAGCCATTAAGCCTCTGTCATATCAGACATGAAGTTTAGTACAGGACCCTACCTTACTTCTGATCCAGTCAGCTGAGAACAGACAATTGCCTTTCGTTGGCCTGTAGGGGGCGATATTAAGAGCTGTGAGAGTCCCAGGGTCCTAAAGGGTAAAATAAATGAAAAATAAGTCACAAAGTCAGAGCCGCTGGGAGCCTTTTCTTCCAGAGCCTGGCTGCACAATAGGAGAGCCTGATGGGCTGATAAGAGATGCAGCAGCCCAGTAAAAAAATTCAATTCCAGAAGAGCAGGGAGCTGGTGGAGACATAGAGCCATCTTCCCTCCCACTTGGTGCGAGGAAAGATCGTATCATAATCATGGTCACACTGTGTCAGACCTCAAAACAGATCACAACCCAAACATATTGACCTCAAGGAAAAGGACACATTTGCAGAAGTATCTAAAAACTTGAGAAAGGCCTGGAAAGATGGCCACATTAACACTGACACTAACACTGTTCACCTTACCATTATTGTGTTAGAGATTTTACATGTTTGTAAGTTTTCTCTTGTTGTGATTACAATCTAGAGTTACTCTTTTTGATGGAAACAACCTATTTTGAAGACTTGAGAGTAGCATTTTCAAACAAACTACCCAGATGGCCATGGTCAAGATGTCTCTTGTCAGTGTGTCCCTTGCTTCTCTTATATCATCTGTGTAAATGTAATGTTTTCATGAGTTCCTTATTTCCTGAAACATCCTGTATCTTTGACTGTATTGTGGCTGCATTTGATGAAAGATTGAGAAGGACATGTCAAGTTTTAGTTCAGTATTTAGGTTTTCATTTAAATTGTCAGGCACAAATGTTACAAGGGAAAAAAAAAGTACTTTCGATTTAATTTAAAATGGGTCTAGTTCAGCTGGCACATGCTTATTTTGTTTGATATTTTGGCGCTTATTAAAACTTTGGAGATTTGTTTTTTGATTGGAGAAATGCCTTAAAAATACAAACAATGATTACTATTAAAGTGAATAAAATCTTTTACTTTAATCTTTTAAGTGTACTTGAATAGGACAGAAAGTTGAAAGTCCAAAAAGTAAGCTTAACCTTGTAAGCCTTGTTTTCTAGAAAACAAGAAAGCAGGCTGTCTCAAAAAAAAAACAACAACCCTACAATCTTTTCTTTATTATCCTAACCAATAAAAAAATATTGAAAAATAGTAAGGAAAATGTCCAGTGTGATCTCTCAGTGACAGTTGCCTTTATACATACTAATTGCAAAGTACTACACAAGCAGAGTGTACATTCTGAAATAGACAATGAGGCTGAATTTTGCTCGCCCAGTATCAGAAAAGACCTTCACACACACCAGGTTCTTCTCACAGTGAAAGGAAAACAGAGAATGACAGAGCTATGGAGAGGGAAGAAACGGGAGACTGCCACCCCACTCCTCCTTCCTCATTGTAACAGGTCGTAACCCTATTTTCGCTTCAAAAACCCCACACACTCATTCCAATTGAGTTGTTGTTGTTGCAGAGGGCTGCCATCACTATTGCCTTTCAGCAGGTTATCAGAGAGTGAAGGAGAAATTGCCTGGGCTCTGCCACAGCCCTGATTGCACTATCAGCGCCATCCGGGAGGCCTGCCATAAAGGCAGTAGGCACCGGGGAGCATGAGGTGGCATCTGGTGCTGCCCTCCTGATAAATCAGAGCCCGGCCATGGCACACTGGCACAGTTCAGGGCCGAGGCTCCTGGCACACAAAACCAAGCCCCAAATCACGTGGCATGACCCACCTGACCTCCCTGTCTCCTCCTCTTCTGCTCTCATCAACAATTTTTTTTGTTTATTTCTCATTTCCCTCTCTGTTTCTCTCTCTATTTCCTTCTCTCCTGCTATTACTCGCTCTCCAGCTCCCTGCCAGGCCATGCTGTTGTTTACACAACCATGCCAAATTATTCTGCATCCCCAAATTTCAGTCTGCATATTTTTCAAAACTTAATTTATTAAATTAGACGACCAGTCTGGCACATGAATGTGTGCTTTGACTGTTTTGTGGAGCATTCATTCATGGTTTTATCCTAATGTTTGCCTATTCTGTTAAACTGACTAAGAGCAAACAATTTGAAAATATGTTTTAAAGTATGTTGGATTGATGGTATTTATTAAAGGAGAAACTACACATGTTGCCAAAATCTGATAGTATAAATTTTGTTGAAAACGACTGTTGGTATGTTTTTTTTTCCTTTTGCTAAAACCCTAACAGCCACTGCATGCTTGGCTAAACAGGTGTGAAAATGTAATTTGGGATGAAGTATTTATTTGCATTCATTGTATTTATTGTACCCTTATTAAATATTTCATTATGAGCATATATTATAATTAAATACAACTTTAAATCTCCACCCTTTAACTGGCTTCTGAGGAAAATTATGCCACCATTAAAAATAAGCCATAAATTGGAGAACACTTGGACGCGAATTGGATTGCCAAGTTTATTAGTGCCAGTAAAACACTGATTTGTAGACCTCTCAAGCACAGGTTTGATAAAATTGGAACAGAGTCAACTCTCTGCACTGATTGACAAACCCTTGGCCTCCATCCTGCCCACCCCTTCTCTCCTTCCATTACCTCACACATGCCCAATGAAAACAGTATGTTTAAAAAAATGTATAGATATAGGTGTTTAGTGTTTAGTGATGAAGTAGGTATTCAGGCTTTGTTTGAAGGGACTCAGCTTTCTGGACAGCCAAGAGATGTTCATTACACTATCTGGAATTCAGTACATAGAAGAGTCTTGATGGTAGTTAATAGCTAATTTCAAACCCTGATTAATTTATGATTAATACATACCTGAACATTTGTTTGCTTCATCAAATTTGTCATATCACTTTGAGAACATGAAATAGGATCTGGTTAGGCTTCTCTCAAGTCCTTATCAATGAGATTTACATTAAACCTACATGTACACATAATCATTGTTAGCCCTAAGTGTCCTTTGTCTCCACTTGCCATATATTTTTACTATAATTCCAGAAATTAGTAGGTCAGGATTTGTGTATTAGCCATCAAGATCTACCTATTATTTTGGAACATTTAAATGAAAGGGTTGGTGAAAAATCAAAATTTTACATTTGCAGTAAATCAACTGGAGTCAGTTAGGATATGTCTGGTATCTGACGTTAACGTATTTTATTTTATTTTTTGTTGCAGTGAAGCTATGATGCTGATAATAAAAGTATTGAAAGTTTACACATGTAGGTTTAAATTGGAACTATTACTGTTATCCTTCCTGAACAAATCCACCTCTTAACTTCTAATAATTAATAGTAATAATTTTAATACTTATTTCATGCAAATTAACATTTAAATATGATCAAATGTGCAAACTTCTAGATGCTCCAGCACAATATCATATAATAATGACATGATAGTGCAGTTTTCAAGTTTGTAATGACATATCTTATAAATGCTGGTTAAAGCAAGTACTAACCCCACTTCCAGAAAAGTTGGGATTCTTTCCAAAATACAATAAAAACAAAAATCTGTGATTTGTTAATTCGTGTTAACCCTTATTTAACTGACAAAAGTACAAAGAAAAGATTTTCAATAGTTTTACTGACCAATTTTAATTGTATTTTGTAAATATAAGTTAGAATTTGATGCCTGCAACACACTCAAAAAAGTTGGGACAGAGGCATTATTACCATTGTATTACATCACCTTTCATTTTAATAACGCTTTTTAATCATATGGGAACTGAGGATACTAATTGTTGCAGTTTTGCAATTGGAATTTTTGTCCATTCTTGCTTGATACAAGACTTCAGTTGCTCAACAGTCCATGGTTGCTGTTGTCTGATTCTTCTCTTCATGATGCGCCATACATTCTCAATAGGAGTCAGAGCTGGACTGGCAGCAGGCCAGTCAAGCACACACACTCTATGTCTATGAAGCCACACTGTTGTAGCCCGTGTAGAATGAGGCCTGGCATTGTCCTGCTGAAATAAGCATGGACTTCCAGGGAAGAGATGTTGCCTTGATAAATATGTCTCTCTAAAATCCCAATATATGCCCCAATATATCAACGCTACCTTCACACACATGCAACTCACCCATGTGTTGGGCACTAATGCACCCCCCTACCATCACAGATGCTGGCTTTTGCACCTTTCTCTGATAACAAACTGGATGGTCATGTTCACCTTTGGCACTGAGAACTCGACATCCGGTTTTCCAGAAAACAACCTGAAATGTGGACTCATCTGATAACAGCACATGTTTACACTGTCTTTTGGTCCATCTGAGATGAGTTCTGGCCCAGAGACATTGGTAGCGTTTCTGCATAGAATTGATGAATGGCTTCCTCCTTGTGTAATCCAGTTTCAGGTTACATTTCTGGTTGCAGCAACGGACTGTGTTAAGTGACAGTGGTTTTCTGAAGTACTCCATAGCCCATGTGTTTGTCAAATTAGCATGACAGTTTCTCAGGCAGTGCCGCCTGAGGGCTCAAAGGTCATGCACATTCAACTGACCATTCCAATATTGCGAGCTTGCTCTTTACACACTGAGATGTCTCCAAAGTTCCTGAATCTTTTCACAATATTATGTACTGTAGATTTTGAAAGACCTAAAATCTTGCATTGAGAAATGTTCTTTTTGAATTTACTAACAATTCTCTCAATAATTTTGGCACAAATGAGTGAGCCATGACCCATCCTCGCTTGCAAAGACTGAGCCTTTGGTGCATGCTCCTTTTATACCCAATCACATTACCAATTAACTTGCTTATTGTGGAATCTTCCAAAATTGCATTACTTGAATATTGTATGAACTTTTCAGTCTTATTTTGCCTCCGTCCCAACTTTTTTTGAGTGTGTTGCAGGCATCAAATTCTAACTTCATTTATATTTATAAAATACAATTAAGTTGGTCAGTAAAACTATTAAATCTTTCCTTTGTACTTTTGTCAGTTAAATAAAGGTTCATATGAATTAACAAATCACAGATTTTTGTTTATATTGCATTTGGGAAAATATCCCAACTTTTCTGGAAATAGGGTTTGTATATGAAGACTTGATTGGTGTATTGATTGATGACATACAGACAGATAAACACAGGTGCCAGTGCAAAAAGACAGTTTGACTATTGACCTTCTGTAGCGAATCCAGTCTTCTTTTTACTTGAAACTCAGATTTGTAATTTTCCCCACATTTGGATGGCTTTTGATGGTTTGTTTAACAGTTTCAGCATATGATTTTTTAAAATTCATTTTCAGTGTGAAGTTTGCATGATGGGAAATAAATTGCATTAACCAATTTTTAATTCAGAGAAAAAAAACCCCTTTGTATGTTTACTACAGTAGTTTGAACAAATGAACAAACGGTAATGGAAAAGGCTGAAGTCGTGCCAGTGTGTAATGATGGTCTACCAATAAAAAGTCTTGATTCATTGCCACATGAGGCTTTCTGTGAAAAAAAAAAAAAGATTGCCTGCAGTTGATTCCTCTTCATTGTTGTGCATGTGTTTTTTCTGTCATTACTGACTGGCAAAATATATATATATATATATATATATATATATATATATATATATATATATATATATATATATATATATATAAGACTTGATTGGTGTATTGATTGATGAACTGAACATTAAATATTTAAATTGAGTGAAATTGCTTCTCTGTAATGATGTCTGATGTAATTCAGTACCATCAGGCGTATACAGATATGTCAAAAAAAAATCTACATATCCATTTCATGTTCTGAATCGAGAGACAGGTTTTGTAACGGTTTAGGACTCGTGTCACAAAGCCACGGTTTTCCTAGATGTTCTTCTTAAATGTGATAATCTAAGTGTGTGATAATCATAGCTGACAGCTGCTAACAGAAACGACATACTGGGTTACTGTATGTTTGTCTCAATTATCTCTTTTAAAAGGCCTAGGCTGAAATTTTATACTGCTACATGAGAGACACACAGTCATTAACAGGTTTAGTCATATTCTAACAGCACTGAACTCACTTTGCTGCATTAAGCCTGGGTAAAAAAAAAAAAATAGAAAGCGGAAATGTAAATAAATATTGCATTGCATTCCTATATTATATACTTAAGGTCTCTAATATCCTTCAAGCATCAGGTGATCTACAGCTGCATAGAGGTGACCTCAGCTAGGAACATTATTCACATTGCTTATATTATTCACAATGCCAAGTGCTTAATTACTTTTTCAGTCAATCTGTAATTGACCAAAGCAGCAGTCGATCAGCTGTATCGATTCTGATATGAAATGCAAGTGCAAAGGGCACTTGAGATGTCACTCTAGGCTCAAGATCTCCTCCCAGTCATGAATTTAACAGAATATAAATGCATTAACATGAAAGTCTTACTAATATGTATAAATTTTACATAAATGTTTGTGGTGATTGATTACATTTAGATTCAATTTAGAGGATGCCTCTTGTACATTTTTAGCACTTTTTTGTATGCAGCACATGTTTTAAATCAATATGTGATTATACAGATTGAAACATGACTTCTTTAGATGTCCATTAAGATAAGCCATATGGTAAATACTCATGCAGCTTAGCAGTTTTGTAATGTTATGTTCAATTTCACATATGGGGTAGAAATCTGAAGCTAGGGTAGGACAGATCTCTTTGATGGTGCCTAAGTTTTAAGTTATATCACTACGATGCATAACCTGTTTGCCACAAATAATGCAGCAACAAGTTTTAACCCAGAAACCCCCGCCATCCTGAGCCACATTAGAAATGTGTCACTGACCACGACCCTTTTATAGCCCCAAAGCTCAAGGGCCACAGGGAGAGACGCATGCAGGACGTGTGTGCGCTCTCTCTCTCTCTCTCTCTCTCTCTCTCTCTCTCTCTCTCTCTCTCTGTGTGTGTGTGTGTGTGTGTGTGTGTACATGCGCTTTTGTCTGAGTGGTGATGCAGGGGGCCACAGATGCTGTCTGTCCCCCAGAGACCCGTCTGAGGTTAATGATCTGAGCAGCAGAGCAGGAATAAATAAATCACTTCTAGTGAGCAATGGGTATAAATCTTCACTCCTGCACCCATTTGTGGCACCACCAGTTGCTAATGATTGCATTTTTCCTTTTTTCTCCTGTCTTTTTGTGTGTGGATGTGAATGTGTGTGAGGGGGTGGAGTGAGGGGTGCTAGTACAGATGAGTTCTCTCTCTCTCTCTCTCTCTCTCTCTCTCTCTCAGCCTGTGTTGTGTTTTGTCAAGGAACATTAGTGTTGTATAATGTGTATGTGAGTGTGTGTAGTGGGGGGTGTAGAAGGCGTATTGTAAGTGACAGCAGTGTCTCATTTGGCTTAGGTTGATGACCGCAACCTTTCACCAACAGTTAAACATGAAAGGGATTTAAAAGACAGAGTGCAAGTTGAAGGCTGTCTGTCCATGGTGGCATGCCAAAATGCACTTCTACCTCTTCGGCTCCAAACTACGTATTTATACGTATAGATATAGATACGTACTATACACTCACTGGCCACTTTAATGGCCACTTTAACTTGTATCCCTGCTCAATCATGTAATTATCAACCAATCATATAGCATCAGTGCAATGCATAAACTCGTACAGAAACAGGTCAAGAGTGTCAGTTAATGTTCACATCAAACATTAAAAATGGGGGGGGGGGGGGGTGATTTCTGTGACTTGACTATGACATGGTTGTTAGTCCCAAGCAGGCTCTTTTGAGTATGTCAGAAACTGCTGATCTCATGGGTTTTTCACATACAACAGTCTCTAGAGTTTACACAGAATGGCTCATAAATTAGGCCAGACTGGTCTGAGCTGACAGGAAGGCCACAGTACCTCAAATAACCACTCTTTACAACCGTGGTGAGCAGAAAAGCATCTCAGAATGTACATTCAGCACAGCACAACTGCAGAAGAACAAGTGCACATTGAACAAACATTGCCTGTTCTGGACACATGTGAAACTGTCTACTAAAGCTTTAGATTCACATATATACAGATGTATGTATAAAATTTGGGCACCCCATATTCTGTAGGTCTTTGACTAATAATCAAGGAGATGTGCCAGAACAGGCGCATGCTTTATTTCAACTGCAGTGTTTTGGTTTTCACCCACAACTCATATATTCACTGAGTAACTTTAGTATAGAAAAAATGGCATATGCAGCTTGGTTTGTTTACCATGCTTGGAAATAAATAAAGTTTGTAAGTTGACTGTGTGTGTGTGTGTGTGTGTGTGTGTGTGTGTGTGTGTGTGTGTGTGTGTGCCTGTGGCACCATTTGCATGAGAGTCATTTGTCCCGCCCAGGCTGTTAGTGACCCGGGTGGTACAATTCACAGTGAAATTGACCCTTGTCCAACCAGCGTCCAACCCACCTCAAGAGGTGGGTCGCAAAGCAGAGTTACTCAACACGGGTTAACAAATCAACATGGGGAAAACCTGGATGGCCACATGGTATGAAAGGGGTATAAATGAGTACTATGAAACACCCCCTTTGGCAGATATCACAGCTGACAAACATACCAGGATTCGTTCTATTCTTGTTTAATGAATTTTCACCTTCTCTTCCTTGCAGAACACTCCTGAGATATTCATAGCCCGTCTCGCATGCATGGCATGTTTAATACCTGCCCATAGTTTTAACAATGTTCAAGTCAAGACACTGTGAAGGCCATTCCAAAAGCCTCAGTTTGCATTTCTTGAAGTAGTTCATTGTGGATTTTGAGGTATCTTGTAGAAAAGAAGAATCTCCTAACTGACAGTCACATTATCACCTTTGGACACAAGGAAAAATGCTATGGAACTTCATGCTATGGAACTTGATGTGTACAATTGTACACATCATGTCCAAAGGGGTTATATATACAGTATATATTAAATTAGGAGAACTCAGTCTGAGGAAACCTAGAATACCTATAATAAAACTTACTGAACAAGCGAATGAATGATCTGATACAATACAGGTCTCTTGAGAAACAGCAAATGCTGCAAAATGTCCAGTGATTAGCGGGCAATTACACCCCACTGTTGCCTTAATTGTAATTAGTGAGACCAATTGATTAGCATTAGTAATCAATAAGCTCACTCATGAGCAATTAGCAGTGAATCTGAAGGGTGAAGAAAAGGCTTTCAACAGCCAGAACACAGCCACATGAAAAGAGACAAACCCACACACACACACACACACACACACACACACACACGAAAGCGAGCTCATGCGGTTGCATCATTCATATGTAATCAGGTGGAACAGACAGAAACACAAACACTTAGGTTTTCTTTGTTTTACAAATATACTACTAGTACCTACATGCTATTTAAACACTTCAACACGTGTTCAGGTGTCATATTGCAGATTATATAAAGATAAATATTGGTTGTGAATTGTTCATTCTTTTTCTATGCAGCATACCTTGATTTAATGATTACGCATCCGGACACAGGGCAGCATAATTGTGTTGGCGCCTCACAGTTCGATCCTGAGCTGTGTGGATTTTCATGTTTTCTCCGTGTCATGCTTCAATGTTGTGCTGTGACGGGTTCTCTAGTTTCCTTCCCACTCCCAGAAACATGCCTTGTAATGGACTGGCATCATGTCCAGGGTGCATTCCTGCCTCTCCTCCAGTGTTACCAGGATCCTCCATGACCCTGACCAGGATAAAGCACTCACTGAAGACAAATTAATAAATATACAGAATTGTGGCCTTGTTTGACTATTAAGATAAAACCCATACCTTAAATACATTCATAATTTAAATTTTTTTCCTCTAAAGCAAATATAGAATAAAAATATAATAAATGTTATTTTGGCTAACATTGAACCAGGCACTTGAGAGTGAATAAATATTAAGTATAGTTTATTAACACCTGCATAAATAGAGATTTCTTTACATCTAAACCAAACAATGAGCCAAGGCATAAATTAATGTTTCTGTAACTGAAATGAAGCCAACAGTGCCTTATATGATCGGATGCCTTAATTATTCTGCATTGCTGATGAATTAATTAAGATTCCCTTAATTAACAAAGCCATAAATTTGAACACCAAATTTCTATTACCAAACCCAAGTCGACATAAATTAGCATAAATGACTAAACGTTGATAGTTAGTGTGTGTAAATGTTTGAATTCACTTTCCAGATACACTTTTATTATTATTATTTTTTTGCAAATTCTCTATTAAGAACCCTGTAATTAGTCCATTAGATTATATCTCGAAGTACTCGCTTAGAGTGTACGCACACTTTCAATTAGGTCTTCATTATTCAGATGCCATGTAAACACACATCAGTTAATTCAAGTGTTAATTACTTATTAATATTGTTTATGATGTATTAATACTGAAGTTCATGAGAGCTTGGAGATTTTGACTTTGAGCACTTGAATTCAGACTATCTAACCCTGTGTTTTGTGCTTCTCATTTGTGCCATTTCAGCTGTGTGAGAGCAGGCCTCTCTCTCTCTCTCTCTCTCTCTCTCTCTCTCTCTCGCTCTCTCTCTTTGTGTGTGTGTGTGTGTGTGTGTGAGAAATGATTCACTGCTCCTGAGCACTCCTCACAAATCCAACACACACAACAAAGAAAAGATGGATTGAGGGGGAGGAAAAAGAGGACAAAATCTCAGCGTGTCTCACATTTCAAGGTGAGAGAGAAGTCATAACACAATAAGGGCCTGCGATCCAATCAGAACTATATTAAGCTCGCAAGGTGAGAAAACAATGTGAATAAATAAAGCAATTACCAAGGCTTTAGAACAGAGACGGCTGTTTTCCCTCTGTTATCCTGCACTGAGGAAGAAAGAAAGAAGGGTGAAGGGAGAGAAGGGAGGAATAACAAAAAGAGAGAAAGAAATGCACAGAGGCTTTTCTTCTCTTTAAAATGCTGCATTAGGTCTTTTCCGCCAGTCAGTTTTGATAGTTCAAAGCTGGCAGTTCAATAAATAGCTGGAACCGGCACATCTCTGTTCTTGCAAAAAGAAATCAATGTTAATCCTATTACCAGCAGTTATCACCTAGCCCAGAAACGGTGGCGAGTAAAGGGGGAAAAAAAACTGAGATGTCAAAGCAGGGAGAGGAGAGAGAGAGAGAGAGAGAGAGAGAGAGAGAGAGAGAGAGAGAGAGAGTCACCCTTCATTCACTTTCAAACACAGTTTTGATAATTTCTTTCTGTAGAGGAAAGAGGGAGACAGGTACACTGGAGGAGAGGTAGGGTTGGTGGTGGTGGTGGTGGTTGGGGTGTGTATGTGTGTGTGTGTGTGTGACACAAGTACTGAGGTGTGTGTGTGTGTGTGTAAAAGAGAGTCCAGGCTGACCGTTGTGTTCACACATAAAGCCAGGATCAGACCTTGCTGCTGTAAGCAAGATGTTTAAGGTACAAAAACGGCACTTTTCTTCCCAGCATTCACTGTGCTTGGCAGCAATGGTCCATCTGCATCCGTGCGGTGTGACCTTTGACCTCGCTGCAGTCAGGAATCAAATATGTAATTGTTTTTTTTTTCATACAGCACAGCATTTTTAATTCCTTTTTTTTTTTTAGATTTCCAGTGCCATTTACTGAACAAATAATACATTGTTCTTTTTGCCAACTGTGTAATAAAAGATAAGTGCTGTATTAATGTGTAATTGTTTCGCTGATACACAGACATATGCACGGAATACGCTTCTTATTGGGAAAAAAAGACAGTACAGCTCTAGAGATGAAGTGGCCTAGTTTGAAATCTAAGTTTCAAGCTTTTTTTTTTAAATAAAAAAAAAATTTATAGCAAAGAGGTCCCTTTTAATCATTTCCTTTTGCTCTCACTAATTGAGATATCATGCAGCCTCCTTTCATGTGTGATGAATAACAAAGGGATTAGTGCATATTGATGCCATTTATTAATACAATGCATTTCGAATTGTGCTGACCAGTCACAACAGGGCACACTTGCACATTCACTCCTATCGATTTGCTGGGAATGTGTACACGTACAGTAAAGAGCGAGACAGAAAGAGTGCAGAAGGGGGGGAAAAGGAAAACAAAAAGCATTTGCAGTGGTGTTCAGAAGTGCATTTCTCCTGTGAACAGTGCTAGCAGTGTAGATTAGAGCTAATCATCGTCAGCAGGAAGCAGAAGTGGGCCTTCTCGCTGACGGATTAGCCCTGCTGCTGTTGTTGCTCCTATTGTTCCTGTCAGGAAAATGTAATTACTGCTGAATCTCATCAAAGTCTGCTCAGCCTTCTCAAAGTTTCATAAGAAAAAAGGCGAGTTAGAGGAACAATATAACCTGAATGTGACTTTATACATCACAAATGTTGGGAATAAAAGGGCATAAAGCAAACAGTGCTGAGTTTCCCTGTGAGATCTTTTTTGTACCATTGTTTCCTTGCCTTTTTGATTTTCAACATCCCCCCTCCCGAAAGAAAAAGCCGCCTTGCTGACACAAGTTTTCACCTTGACTTGACTGACTGTATATATATTTATTTCCTGCACACCACCGAACGCAGGTGACCCCATTCCATTTTGGCCCTTTTGATATTCCTGCAATAAATTAAATGGCAATGGAGGTGCTTTAACATGTAAAATAGCGGTGACATGCTAAATAATGAGCTGTGTTGGAATTACGGAGTGCCGGCTGCAAGACTCTGGGGTATTCCTGGGCCTGGAAGCGGCCCATGCGGCTCCAAAGTGAAACGGGGGGGCTAGGGTATGAGGGGGTAGGGTGCTGAATATGGAAATGGCATTAATATACCCACGCCCAAAGCTAGATTACAGTGTGACAAGCCTGATGGCCCAGGCACACTGTGTTTGCCTCTACCAACAAAGTAAAGGGGGGAATTATTTATCGCTGAAATTGCTCTCCTTTTTATTGCTCCCCGGTGGACGTCCAGGCCCATTTTGTTCGTATTATTCTCGCGCTTTGGTTCCATTTATTCTCTTCCAGATAAAGTGCCCATCAAGATGAGAGGAAGGGGGAAATAGCGTATACTTTATATTAAAGGACAGCAGTGTTGATAGCGACGTTTGGATCCGTCATTGATCAGCAGATGTGATGTGTGTGTGTTTTTTTTCCCTTTTTTAATCGCCATTGTTGATGTCTTTACGGCCTCTGGGTTTATATGGTCACAAACACGTGGGTTTATGATCCCACAGCTCTTTGACCCTCATGATCAGACGGGTGATTATAAGCAGCAGTTGTCCTTCAGGTGACACACTGCTGTTCTGATTTAATCAGCACCACTGTGAACAGCTTTAAATGACAATCTGCTTTGGAAAGTTGCCCCAGCTGAGGGCTTTTATGAGTTCTAATGACCAAGAATTATCACTGCAAAAACACCACTTTGGGAAGTGTAATATTTCAGTGGTTAAAGTTCTGTGTTGGTGATTAGAGGGCTGTGAGTTCAAGAGGCACTGTTGGTGGTGTCAAATAAAATTTTACTTCATGCTGTGACAGTCTTGAATTGAGTTTTCATTCTGACATAGTGTTAATTGTAAAGTTTGAGGGCAGGCGTCGGGACCCTTTCTAGCTAAGAGAGCCATCAACACCAAATTAAAAAAAAAAAATCTTTGAGTGCCATATAATAGTTAATACAATTTGATGTATCTATTTTTGTGTCTATTTTCACTTCCTACCATTAATGCCACTTCTGGTGCTGTATGGTTTTGCTGATGGCCATGTAGTCTCATTCATTTGTGATTGGGTGAAGCTTCATGCAGACGTTGAGGCTTCCATCAGTTAAGCGTGATCACAGGTTGGTCTTTATGTTCTTCAAATGTCTAATAGACTGCGTGCATGCATACTTGGAGCCAAACAGGGTCAGTACGGCAAGGCTGACAGGCTGCATTGCATGGTATGTGACAGGAAGATCCCATTCCAGATTTTGAGAATCAGCTTGTCTTCGGTTGAAGTTTTTTCATTTCTGTCCACTTGTGTTCACTCACAAGCTCTGCTCCCTGACATGCAAGTCTTTCCAACTCCCCAAAATCTCCAATGAAGACAGTGGGGATGCACATCAGGTCAGCTTCATCCACTTATGCATGGCTGATGAATTTGAAAAGAGCAATGCACTCACAAAATTCTCCAAAATGCAATTTGAAGGACATCAGGAGATCAGACATGAAGCCAGTTAGCTGCTGGAGATCAAAATGTTGAGTGAGGTACATTGCTAAGCATGCATCTCCAAATTCTTGCAGTCATTCAAAATGCAGAAGACTAGCATGAATGTTTTGGCATACTTGCCACTGGTGAATGGCTTCCCATTCTTTATGATTGCCAAAGTACCAGCTAAGCTAGCAGAGTCCCATCACATTGCTTGGCCCATGCATGGAGTTGCTGTTGACTGGCCTGTATGGTCCACTGGAGCTCTCAGAGCACTGGAGAGTAGCATTCTCCTACTCTCGCCAGCTGGATATTTCAATACAAATGCAGCATGGTGCATATCAAAGTACCACTTTATCTTTGACTGTTTCATCGATGCAATTCCATCATTGCATATTAACCATACCACAGACCCAGCTCTCTCCACAAAGGCAAACTCATCTGGTCTGAAACAAATGGTAGTCCTGACCTGTTTTCTTTTGGACATGTTTTTATGAGCTCTAGCGATACAAGTAAACTAGCTACCTAGGTTAACTGATGAAAAGGAAGGAGGTTTGACCTGGCAACAACTTGTCTCAGGTTGCATTGTCTAATGAAAATTGAGCTTTCGTGCAGACTGAGGTTAAGCTAGGTCAGATTATTTTATCATTTAGAAATGAAATTATGGTCATAAAAGTTTTACATTGAGGATGGCACAGTGGTGTAGTGGTTAGCACTGTCACCTCACAGTAACAATGTTCTGGGTTCGAACCCAGCAGCTGATGGGTACCTTTCTGTGTGGAGCTTGCATGTTCTCCCTGTGTCTGTGTGGGTTTCCTCTGGGTGCTCCAGTTTCCCCCACAGTCCAAAGACATGCAGGTTAGGTTTATTGGTGGCTCTAAATTGACTGTAGGTGTGAGTTGTTGTTGTTTGTCTCTACGTATCAGCCCTGCGATAATCTGGCGACTTGTCTAGGTTGCCTCTCACCCATAGTCAGCTGGGATAGGCTCCAGCTTGCCTGTGACCCTACACAGGCTAAGTGGCTACGGATAATGGATGGATGAAAGTTATACATTGAATTCACAGTCGTATTATTTTAGCTGCTTATTTATTGTGTTAAAAAAATCTCAGCTCAAATTTTTCTGCAAGCCATATGCAGTCAATTAAAGAGCAGTATATATTTTGCAAGCCATAGGTTCCCGATCCCTGTTTTAGGGAATGTAGCATGTTGCTGAAACTCCATTACTGGGGTAACAATCATGGTCACAGTAATTTTGACACATAAGAATAGATTTGTTTTCCTACTGCTACAGTTAAAGCCAAAAAATAACTTTGTTTTCCCTTTCCCCCCTTCATCTTGCTTCCCCTGACTTCCACATCAACTGTGGACAGATGTAGTATAATGGTTGACATGTTTTATAAGTGTGAGGCTGGATTAAATTTTTAACGGCTCCATTGGTGGTTGTCTGGAGTCATAAAAAAAGCGCAGCAATAACACAAGAAAAGGTTATTGCACACGCATTCTGTTTTCTCACACTCCCTGAAAATCTTCAAATATTTAGACAGCCACAGTTTCTTTATGCGGCCTATGTCACCCTTTTTCTCTTTTTTTTTCCAGAGTTGATTATAGGAATTCTTTTCTTTCAGAATAAGTGGATGAATGAATGAATGAATGAATGGTGCATTCAATAAATATGACTATACGTTTGAGTCAAAGCTCAGAAAAGGCTGATGGATAATAAAAATGTAGGAGCAATCAGTAAGGCCTGGTTGAAATGCAGGATCTGTGTGAGTTGTGAGTTATGGCCACTGATTGTTAGGCAACATTATGCACACTGTTTGAGCCTAAATAACCCTGTGAGTGCATCATAAACTGTCCCTCTGGTGCATCGGCGGCCCTAGAGGGAGGCTCCCCCCCTCATAAACAACTCTGTCATTCGAAAGTAAGAGTAGGCCTGCTTAGCCGGCACCTTTCGCTCGGCAAGCCGCACCTAATTTAGCAGCTTTTAAATCTTTCGCCGCCGCCGTCGTGAGAAACGCCTGGTTGCAAATGTCTTTTATTGAATGCTGACTCTGTAGTATTACAGGCCTGCAGATATGCCTGGTGTAATATGTCCCTGGCTTTATCTTGTAATGGTAAAAGTGTATTAATTTTAGAGGACTTGCAGAAAGTATGTTGGATTGACACTGTTTGGGATTGGAGGAGCTTTCCACAGTGCTCAAACACATTTTTCATACGAGGACTCAGAGACTTGTAGGACAGCTAAACGGTGACTTGCATTTCTTTGAGATCTTTAAATACCGATTTATCAAAACCTATGAGAAAACGTGTATTGGTGTAATAACTACTTTCCTGAAAAGTGCACCAAAAAATGAAGCTTAAAAAAAAAAACCCTCTATACGAGTCATTTTTTTTTTTGCTGTATAGAAATGGATTGGGTGTCAAGCATACTTTTTAATAAGGAGAAGGCTGAATTAATTTGATTTTTTTCCTTCACCACTTCTTATATAATACATGAGCAAAACGCCTATGAAAAAGGGTTAAAATGCTCCTCTTAATATGATTTATTCACTGTAGGCCAGTAAAAGTGCATGACAGTCTTTCTTTACACTCTGCTCTCTTGTTAGCCTCAAGACAAGTGGCCCAGTCCTGTTGCTCTACTTAAGTGTGTTTAATAAGGTGTGTGTGTGTGTGCGTGAGAGAGAGAGAGAGAGAGAGAGAGAGAATGAATGGAAGTGTTGAGATAAATGTGGAGTCCTGGAGCAGGCTTCTTTCCCCAGGCGCCAGCTGGAGTAGCACTATATGTGTGTGTTTGTGTATATTTTTGTATGTGTGTTTGTGCGTATCTTGAGAGTTCGGACCACCGCAGGCTCGTCTGATGGAGGAAAATCAGTGGGCACAATGCCTTGCCTCTCTCATCCCTCTCTTCCTCTGTCACTCCCTCTCTCTTCCTCTCTCTCCCTCGCTCTGACTTCCACTTTCCTGTCCCTCATGTTTATCAGGTTTTTGGGGGGCACTGTATTTTGATGTCAATAAGCAATTTTTCTTGCCTTCTCCCCCGGCCTGACCCCTTTAATCCATCAATATATTATTAGAGATAAAGTTTTGTGGACGCCTGCTGCAGTCACAAGATAAATGACATCTCTGAAGTCACGCATTAAAGACTAGATTAAGGCCCTGTGACTGTGTCTTCAGTACTCATTGGCTCGTCTCTGTCCAACCTATCACACTAAGTGACAAGAAAGAAAAATAATGAACTGAGGCAGAAAAAGCAAAGAGATATTCCTTACACACAAATACGCGTACACGCACACACGCAGCGCATGTCTGTCTTCAGCCAGGATTAGGCTGCATTAGGGGAGAACTGAAGAAGAGGGGAGAGATGCAGAGAGACAGAGAAAGAGAAGAAGAGGGGGTGATGCCTATGTTTGGGCATTGGTGTATGTCACAGCCAAAAAAGCCTATAATGGGGAAGAGTTTAATTCAACCTTCTGTCAAGCATTGATTTGAATGAATCAGAGATTTCTAAAAAGAAAAGAACAGATCAAATGTGATTCTTTATGGTTCATAGATGTATCTTCATATCACATCAGATGGAATTTATTTATGGCTGAGACATGGGTGATAATGAGGGAGATCAGGAATCAAGGCTTTCAGTTTTATAACATAGAGGCTTATTGCTAAATAATCTCCATAGATAATGACTAGAACTGTAAGAAATGGACTGTTTTGTAGTGTTAATGCACAATTTGTGCATCACTGTCTTGTTCTGTTTAGCTTCTGATTCAGTAATACCATACATATATCGTGCCTAATCCACTGACAATGCTGACATTTTATGACCCTTTGATGAAAAAATGGGTGAAATCTATGATTTTTTTGTCTGCTGTGCTTCATTTCCATTAATTACAATATAAACTATTTCACACCTACTGTATCTTTTAATATGTATACTGCATGTAAGGCTAAAGATCCGTGATGGCACCAGCTTTACACAGGTAACCTTGCGTCTGTTAAACCTTATATTAATAGCAGGGATTACTAAAATGAAACGACAGCATTATGTGCTGGACTCCTGAAGAGCAAGGATATTAGAAGGCCTATCTAGTCACACTCGGTGTTAAGTGGGCCTGAGTGCTCATTAAGTTCGCTGGGGCCATAAGTCCATGTCTGCTTGGCCTCTGACTGATACGCAATGCTCTTCAGGCCACAACGAATCCACAGTAGTAGGATATTTTTTCGCCTTTGCCCTCATCCACGTCTAAAACCCCTGCGTTATCAGGTTCTGTTTGTAATGCCGGTGCTGAGGTGACAGTGTGTTATAGCAGCATACGCAAAAGATGGCCGCTGTTTGAAATTCCCATTAAGTTCGAGCTCACCTCATGTGTTCCCATGTGGAACGGAGGAAGCGGAGCCGCCACTCAGACACTGGAGAAGGATGTCGAGGGCGTCAGCACTGGTATCATGGTGTCTTTGTAGTCATGTCACTTGTATATCACTTGCTGTTATGCAGGCCGCCTTTACAAGAAGCACACTTGAACTCAGGGGGTGACTGAGCCCATTTGTACATAGCTGTCATTTACATATTACATACAAATTTTCTACCCTTGATTTTTCTTCTTAAACAACATTGCTTGAATGTTTACAACTCATACCTAGGTAATCAAACTTACTGTGCAAGAATGCTTGAGGGAGAGTTATTTATTAGATTTTACACAGACTAATGCTTTGTCTTATCTTTACACAAACTAATGCCCTGAATTGTTCACCAGCTTTTTTCCACTGATGTGGTGCTTGTGCCTAATTGAGAACCAGTTCCACGCATTTCAACTGAAAAAAGACTGGTGCTGGAGCCAAAAAGCTGGCAAAATTGCTTGTCCCAAAGTTGGAATCATGGACGACGGTGGATATGTTAGGGGCTACTGCAAGAAATTCTCCACCTACCCTTTAACTGGGGAAGCCATGGCCTAATGGTTAGAGAAGTAGCTTTGGGAGCAAAAGGTTGCCAGTTCAATTCCCTAGACCAGTAGGAATGGTTGAAGTGCCCTTGAGCAAGGTACCTAACCCAGACTGCTCTGGGTGTGTTGTATGTTGCTCTGGATAAGCGTGTCTGCTAAATGCCATTAATGTAATATAATGACTGGAACACAACTGTTGTCTGTTATGTATGCTGTTCACAGGCAAACTTCAAATGCAAGATGTAATGATTTTAAAAGCAAGCAAAGCAGATGCATTCTGTCTGACATGGTTTTATTTTTTCCCCTGCAGATGTTACTCAGGAACATTTTAACACAAATAACCCCAACTTCCACAACATAACGTTCAGTTTTCAAACCTGTTGCAAAGCAGGCTGGTTCTCAAAAGACGCCAAGGCAGAAGTGGCTCTGCACCGGCACCAGCACCTGGTGGAAGAAAGCAACATGTAGTGCACTATTTGGGGTGCAGCCACTTCATTTTGCTGTTAGAGTTCTCAATGTAGAAATGATATACCTGAGCAGAGATGTCCACAATCACAGTGACCGGCGGTTTTCTCCGGCTACACAGATGATCTGTGCCAGCTACCTGATCCCCCCACAAAAAAACCCTTGCCTTTCAATGTTCAAGCTATTTATATCATCTCTGCTGCCCATAATTTAGTGCGAATCCAGTTATTTCACCACAAAATTATTTTCGATTTGGGTCATGACCGGAAGCGACACCATATTTGTTGATCAATTCTCGTGCTCTGATTGGCTGAGCTGGACCACATGACCATGCCATAGTGTATGTAGTTATGTTACAGAGCCAGGCAGTATACTACAGAGGGTAACTGAGAAAGCCAAGCACATACACATCTGGAGGGAAATTTCATACATATTTTGCATATTTTGTAACAGCAGGTCAATGATGTGACACACTCTTAGTCATGAGAAGTTACAACTACTAACCTACTAATTTTTTGTAATTAAAAAAAAAATGTTACCTTGTTTACACTACCACTGAAAAAGAAAATCATCTTTCTATCATTTTTTTAATGAACTATCAATATTCTATTCACAAAACTCATACAATCTAATATATACATATAGATGTAATATAAATCATAAACAAAAATGTATTTTAGAAGTTTTATTTAGTATTTACTGTATTTTTAGCTAGTATTTTGGGATGATAAATAATACACTTTGATCAATAATATACAGGAATATGTATGTATAGGCATTTCTATTTAACATATCCATGTCAAGATTTGACAGCTGCTTATAAAAATATTAATTTCATATAACATTAATATATTAAAACTAGGGGCGGCACAGTGGTGTAGTGGTTAGCGCTGTCGCCTCACAGCAAGAAGGTTCTGGGTTCGAGCTCTGTGGTTGGCGAGGGCCTTTCTGTGTGGAGTTTGCATGTTCTCCCCGTGTCCGTGTGGGTTTCCTCTGGGTGCTCTGGTTTCCCCCAAAGACATGCAGGTTAGGTTAACTGGTGACTCTAAGGCCAAGTTTACATTAGACCGTATCTGTCTCGTTTTCTTCGCGGATGCACTGTCCGTTTACATTGAAACGCCGGGAAACGGGAATCCGCCAGGGTCCACGTATTCAATCCAGATCGTGTCTGGTCCGGTGCTGTGTAAACATTGAGAATACACGGATACGCTGTGCTGAGCTCTAGCTGGCGTCGTCATTGGACAACGTCACTGTGACATCCACCTTCCTGATTCGCTGGCGTTGGTCATGTGACGCGACTGCTGAAAAACGGCGCGGACTTCCGCCTTGTATCACCTTTCATTAAAGAGTATAAAAGTATGAAAATACTGCAAATACTGATGCAAATTCTGCCCATTGTGTAGTTATGATGGTCTTTAGGCTTGCCATCCTTCCACTTGCAAGTGGTAAGTGACACGCATACCCGATATGCACTGAGATCACACACACAGCGGCTCAGTCCCGAATCACTGCTTGTGCACTTCACTCGCGCGCTCTGTGAGCTGCGCAGGGCCGGAGTGCGCACCCTCCAGAGGGCACTCGCTGTTCAGGGCGGAGTGATTTGGAGCGCAGGATGCCTGCGGAGCCGAGCGTATCCGTGTATTGGCGTTGCTGTGTGCACGCGAATCCGTGTATTGGCGTTGCTGTGTGCACGCTAATCGTTTTAAAAATGTTAATCTAAATGATCCACTGATACGGTCTAATGTAAACCCCACCTAAATTGACCGTAGGTGTGAATGGTTGTTTGTCTCTATGTGTCAGCCCTGCAATGATTTGTCAACTTGTCCAGGGTGTACCCCGCCTCTCACCTATAGTTAGCTGGGATAGGCTCCAGTTTGCCCGCGACCCTGCACAGGACAAGCGGTTATGGATAATGGATGGATTATGACGCTTTTTTAAAGAACCTAACTCTTTGAAGGGGCCTTTTGTTTTATTTACAAATAACAAAAATGAATACAGTACGAGTCCAAAGTTTGGACACACCTTCATATGTGGTTTGAAATATGATTCAAATCACATTTTTTGCCAATCCGTTTAGGTCTGACTTCTCTGATCAGATTTCAGGTGGGTTTTTTTATGTTTGCGACTTTTGACGGCATGTAAAGTCCATGATTACATCACACATACAGGAAACATGCTTGTTTGGTGGTTCACAAAATAAAGTGGAGCAGGAAAACCTTCTTCACCTCTGTCATCATTTTTATAAAACTGCACCACAGCTCCACATTCAAGTGGAATCAAAGTCCCTCTCACACCAGAATCTGGTCTTCCCAGGCAGTCTTCTGTCCCAGTACTAACCAACTCTTTTAGGCATATGGGTGCAGCACCAATCTCCATTTCAACAGCCTTCGGCCTCTCGCCTATACAGCTAGGGTTACAGTGGGGGGCTGGTCCTCTGGTAACCATGAGAGTTTGACTTCCCTACTCGCATCTGTATTGCAGTGTGCCTTGCCAGATGGTAGTAGGTACCATTTTTGTGATGGTCTTTGGTATGACCCAACCACAAGTAGAACTCACGATCTCCTGGTCAAGAGGTAGACACGCTAACCACTAGGCCAACTCGCAGTGCAGCTCCACATTGCCATGTGCAAAATAAGCTAGCCCATTTCATTACTCTCTATTTTGGTTTGTTTACGTCAACTACTTCTACTTTTGGTTGCAATGTCATTACTATAGCAAATGATGTGAATAAGCCTGAAAATGAAGTTTGCCACATGGATGTACAGATCAGGTCTGATCACTTGCAATATGTAATGTGGACAGTCAATCAGGAAGCTCGGATTCAGATCGGATATGCAAAAAAATTGGATTTGGACTGAGAGACCCTATACTTGAAAGAAAAATGGTGAATAAATTTTGTACTATGAACTAAAATAGTCCTGCTGGATAGATAGGCCTTTTGGGAATGAAAATAAGGTTCAATAATCATTACTTAGATTTTTTGAGTCTCCTGGACTTGGTGTGATCAAAACAGGCTTAAGTGTTTCTGTCTATACAATGCCTTATGCCATCACTTTTCTCTACATTTTAAGCTACAAATGAGTTTCTAACAATTCTTAAATTTGTTTTGCTTAAAAATACTGAGTTGGTTCAGTATTCACATTAAAAATTGAATTTGGATGGTCTGGATGCAGAAGATCAGGTATTCATATATAAGTGCTGATTACTGCTTGAAATTTATTCCTAGATTTTACACCTAAAAATCAAAACAAAGAATTGGCTTCATTAATTCATTCAGTACCAAACGTGGCTTATTTCTTTTCATTAGCAGCTTGGGAGCTGAACTTAAAGGAGATATGCAGAACCTTTATTTTTAAGTACATTTCTGAGTGGATAGTATCTCCATCATTGACTCTTGTATGCTGCATAAATGGGAATAATATATATATATATATATATATATATATATATATATATATATATATATATTTTTTTTTTTTTTTTTTGAGAGTTAAAATTGACCGTAAAGTTGGCATTCGAGCTGCCCCGCTGAGCCAGCCAGCCCTGAGTGCGTGACGTCACAGCAGGAACCGGTTTTAAGGCCGAGGCCTTTGACAGCTACAGACCAAAGTCATATAAATCAAAATTTATGGTGAAAGTAAGAAATACCATTACCGACTTGCTCGACTGAGACTGATTTGACTTCAATGATTGTGGGTTGACTCTCATTAAAACAGGATAGGTGTTATAACTTACTGTATGCACCATACATGTACATGCATGCATTTTCACTAATAAAACATAAAAGGCTAATTAAATAATCAGATGAACTGAGACAATCACATTCTGAAGCAAATTAAATCTTATACTGGTAACTTAAACACACAATACAAGTTACATGTATTAATCTAAATGCAGATAAAACAACGAGTGTTGTTGTTTTTGTTGTTTTGTATCCAAATGAGAGTCGTGTCTTACCCGTCTGTGTTCTCGCTTCTTGAAAGCCGATCTTGTGGCCGACTGTTTTGAAACAATCTGACTTTCAGTTGTTCGTTCAGTTCTCCGTTCATTCGCTTCTTCCACGTAAGGGCTAGATATTGCTGCTGAGGCAAGCATATCCAGTGGAGAAATCAGACGGCTGGTCCATTCATTCTCCATTTTCTTCATACTGAGTACTCCACCATTACTGCTCGGCTCAGGCAATTACTAAAACCCGGGACAGGACGTCACCGGTTTTAGCAACAACCACGGGGAGGTCACTGCTCGAGTGATAATGTCACGTCCCATCCCATTCTGTCCCGGGTTTTAGCAACAACCCTTGGCTCATGCTCCAGGAGAAATAGTGCAACTGAACTTACTTTCCTTTTCCTGTAGTTTTCTTTTCCTTTAATTGTTGGTACTGCACCCTCTTTCAATACGGGCTTATAGTCAATGCTACTCAACAGATCAGAGCTTTCGTACGAGTCTTCAGTAAAATGTGCAGAGCAGAGGAGAGACCACTTCATAGGCGCCCAATGTGCCCGTAAACTTCTCACAAAATGTGTCTAAATCTTTGCAGTTTGAACATTCTTGGGCCATGAATGCAATGTAAATCCACGTCATGTTGCTGCACCCGCCAGCAACACATCTACGTGGCATGGCAATAAATTAGCTCAAAATGGAAGCTCAAAGTTGCAGTTAGCTCTGTGTTTTAGTATAGTGGAAATGGCGATGAGACTGATAGCCTTCCTGCGGTGACGTCACAGATGTCAAGGTCATTCACTCAGACCGCTACCTATATGAATCATTTTAATCATAAAAATTATGATATTAGATTTATTGTTAACACTTAAAACTATCCCTATGCCATTCTTGAGGTCTCAAGGCATTTACAAACAAAAAGTGAGGCCATGGCTCTGCATATCTCCTTTAAGTATGAGGTTATAATACTCAAAAATGGCCCTTTATGACCTTAATGTATTTTTTTCAAAAGTAAATGATACAGTTTTGTAAATAAATTTCAATTTGTGAGATAAATTTCTTGATACGTTATTTTTTTCCTTCCTTGTGGTAGCCATATGTCTAGTGCATATCGGCATGATAATTTGTGTGAAGGTATAGGCAGGTGATTTTTCATCCTTGTCATGGTTTATGATTTGCAATATTTCCCTTTACAATTAAACTGAGCTTGAATTTCTGCTGAGAATCTTTATTAAATGAGTATCCCCATCTTTATTAAGACATATCACTCCTCTTCAGATCTGCAGACTCAGGGAAAATGAACAAAGCATGAAAAGCTCTTCTATACACTGACAATTGTGATTAGATGCAGCAGCCCTCTGCAATATCATACTTGTAAGAGGTCAGCAGAAAAGCAGGAAATTGAGAACTTGAGGTTGTTATGGACATTTACTTTAATATATTGTTCTTCATTCATGTCTGTGTTGTTGAAGCTTTGACAGAATTACATCTCAGATCCCATGTGTGCATGTTTAAACATGCAATCTGTTTGTACTGACTGATCAAACTAAACTTTTAGATGACTCTCAGTCAGCATTCTGATACTGAATTATCCATTTACTCTGTGTCGGCTCGTTAGTGTGCACAGAGATCCTGCATAGCTGACTGTTCTTAATCAAACAGAGTGTTTTGTGCATTTTCAGCTCTTTTTTTGCATTATACAAATGAAAGTGATGACATTTTAATAGGTGGGTGTACACAGACGAGAGGAGACAATCGCGTCTCATTGAGCTCGGAGGGGCGGACCGAGAAACACACTGAGTTATTAGGAACTCCACAGACCCCCCCACCTCCCCCTGTACTTATCTTTTTAGCTGCTGTAGGTAGGCCTGTGTTTCCTCACTTCCTCTCCCCACACGTGCCTTCTGCCGTCGCATGATGGATATGCAATGATCCTTTAAAACCACGGTGATGATAAACTAATGAATCAAGATCAGCATTAATCAAAGAGAGAAAGATGAATCGAGATGCAAAAAGTTCCTGCGCTAATGATGAAGTGCTAACAATCTGGCAGCAGACAAGGCAAGTGAGGGAAATTACACACCAGGGTTTCATGCATCATCTGGGAAGACATTAATATTTCACCCCCTCTCTCTGTCTCTCTTCTCTGACCCGAGCCCTCCCACCTTGCACATTGACTCCATTTAGAGACGTAATCAAAATTCATTACCAGCCTAGCCATCCTGATTAAACATAACACACTTGCGCTCCATGAGCACAAGCACCACGGGACACGTCAGCTGTCACTCATCTAGCTCTTTGCCCCACCCCCTCCTGATGCCTCAGCATTCAGGATTTGCATTCAAAAATAGTGACCTTCATGCTATATAATATAGTAGATGATGATTTGTACAAGTGAGCTAGTATATGAGCTTACAAATGCTTAAAGGAACAGTCCACCGTATTTCCATAATGAAATATGCTCTTATCTGAATTGAGACGAGCTGCTCCGTACCTATCCGAGCTTTGCACGACCTCCCAGTCAGTCAGACGCAGTCAGACGCGCTGTCACTCCTGTTAGCAATGTAGCTAGGCTCAGTATGGCCAACGGTATTTTTTGGGGCTGTAGTTAGATGCGACCAAACTCTTCCGCGTTTTTCCTGTTTACATACATAGTTTATATGACCAGTGATATGAAACAAGTTCAGTTACACAAATTGAAACGTAGCGATTTTCTATGCTATGGAAAGTCCGCACTATAATGACAGGTGTACTAACATCTTCTGCGCGCTTCGGCAGCGCATTGATATCTGAGCTCTGTATCAATGCGCTGCTGAAGCGCGCAGAAGGTGTTAGTATGCCTGTCATTATAGTGCGGACTTTCCATAGCATAGAAAATCGCTATGTTTCAATTTGTGTAACTGAACTTGTTTCATATCACTGGTCATATAAACCTATGTAAACAGGAAAAACGTGGAAGAGTTTGGTCGCATCTAACTACAGCCCCAAAAAATACCGTTGGCCATACTGAGCCTAGCTACATTGCTAACAGGAGTGACAGCGCGTCTGACTGCGTCTGACCAACTGGGAGGTCGCACAAAGCTTGGATAGGTACGGAGCAGCTCGTCTCAATTCAGATAAGAGCATATTTCATTATGGAAATACGGTGGACTGTTCCTTTAAGTTCAGAGCAATGGGTGGGGTTCATTTCCAGTCACTGCTTTTATTATGACATTATTAATAATAAAAAAAGGCATTTCAGTTCTTATCAATTTTGAGCTTTACATTATATTAACGACATTTAGCAGATGCTCTTATCCAGAGCGACATACAACATGCCCAGTGCCGCCTGGGGAGCAGTTGAGGGTTAGGTGCCTTGCTCAAGGGCATTTTAGCCATTCCTGCTGATCCAGGGAACCAAACCAGCAACCTTTTGGTCCCAAAGCTGCTTGTCTAACCATTTTGGCCATGGCTAATGGCATGCTTTCAATAATGGGCTGCCATTATCTACCATGTGTGAGATGTTCAAGTGCTTCTGTAGATATAAATATATCATGCAAATAACATTCCTAGTCTTGATAGCTATTTTTGAAAAGATGGTGTGGCAGCAGAGGTGTGGTCAAGCGCTGGTCTGTGACAGGAGGGCGGAGTCAGGGAAGGTAAGTGGCAGAATCACTACACCTGACTGCAATTAACCTGTTTGTGTGTGTCTTCCCAGTGACCGCGCCCTATTTAGGGAGGGAGAGCGAGAGCAGAGGAGCTCTCCTGAATCAGACACCTGATGTGTGTGTGTGAGTGTCTGGCTATATGTTTCTGAGAGACCACTGAAAAGTGTGTAAAATAAAAACTATTGTGAACCTGATCTCTGTCGTGCCATCCTCTGTGCTCCACCCACCAACACTGAACCGCTACAGTGGTGCTGAAACCCGGGAGTGGAGCACCAACACCGAACCACCCCATGGAGTCTTCCCCGTTCGCCGACCTGGTCCACGCCCTCGCCACGGCCCAGCAAAGCCAGCACCAGGTGCTAGTCATGCTCTGTAAGGAGCAGGAGCAGTGCTTCGAGGCCCTGGTGCTGGCCCAGCACGAGGACCGACAGGCGTTCCGGCACCTCCTCGCATCGGCGGGGACAACCGACGCTTCCACCGTGGGCCCGTCCTCCCTCACCCTGACAAAGATGGGCCCGCAGGATGACCCCGAGGCTTTCATCACGCTCTTTGAGCAAGTCGCGGAGACCTCGGGGTGGCCAATGGATCAGCGCGCGGTGCGCCTCCTCCCCCTGCTAACAGAAGAGGCGCAGCTGGCCGTGCTACAGCTCCCCGCCGACCGCCAGCTGGCCTACGCGGACCTTCGCTGGGCCATCATCCAGCGTGTGGGGTGCACCCCCGAACAGCAGCGCCAGCGCTTCCGCGCTCTGCGCTTGGAGGAAGTCGGCCGGCCGTTCGCATTTGGCCAGCAACTCTGGGATGCCTGCTGGCGGTGGCTGAGGGCCAGCAACCGCGATACCGAGGAGATCGTCGATCAGGTGGTGCTGGAACAGTTCATCGCACACTTGCCGACAGGAACCGCGGAGTGGGTCCAGTGCCACCGCCCGGCGTCGCTGGATCAGGCCATCGAGCTGGCGGAGGACCATTTGGCGGCTGTTCCGGTGGCAGGACAGCAGACTGCCTCTTCTCTCTCCCCCTCCTCCTGTGTCCCATCCTCGCCCCATTCCCCCACTGTGGAGGCGGGGGCCGGCACCACCCCAGCTGGCCCGCTGCACCCGTGGTGCCCTCCCGTTTCTCCCTTCTGTGTCTGTCTCTCCCCCCCCTCAGGTGAGTAAGCCCCAGAACACCGGTGCAGAGAGGAAGCCCGGGCCAGTTTGCTGGCGCTGCGGGGAACCGGGCCACCTCCAACAGCAGTGCACAGCAATGGAGGTGGGCGCGGTGGTTCGGATCCCCGACGCACCAGAAGCCGCCCTCGATTGGGCCAGAGCGTATCGCATACCGGTGAGTATCCAAGGGGATACATATCAGGCATTGGTGGATTCTGGTTGTAATCAGACCTCAATTCACCAAAGCCTGGTGCAACACGAGGCATTGGGGGGTGCACAGGGGGTGAAGGTGTTGTGTGTGCACGGGGACATTCACAGCTACCCTTTGGTGTCAGTCCACATTTTTTTCAGAGGGGAAAAATTTATAGTGAAGGCGGCGGTTAATCCTCGCCTTACCCACTCTTTAATTTTGGGGACTGATTGGCCGGGATTGCGGGGTTTAATGACACGCTTAGTAAAGAGTGGGTCCTGCCATTTAACAGGGGGAGGTCCCGGTGTCGCTTTGGCGGGAGCAGCTGTCACAGAGCTGTCTACGTCATCTCCGCGTCAGAGTGAGGAGCCGCTGGCCCCTCCTCTCTCTATTGGGGAATCCCTCGCAGATTTCCCATTAGAGCAGTCGCGAGACGAGACTCTGCGACATGCGTTTGACCAAGTGAGAGTAATCAATGGTCAAACACTCCAGCCGAACGCCACCCCGTCCTTCCCCTACTTCGCGATTATGAAGGATAGGTTATACCGAGTGACGCAGGACACTCAAACTAAAGAGCGAGTCACGCAGCTTTTAATTCCAAAGAGCCGCCGGGAATTGGTATTCCAGGCGGCTCACTTTAATCCCATGGCTGGACACCTAGGGCAGGATAAGACACTAGCCCGAATAATGGCCTGATTCTATTGGCCGGGGATTCGTGGCGATGTCTGTAGGTGGTGTATGGCGTGCCGCGAATGCCAGAATCCAGCGGCCATTCCAAAAGTGCCTTTGCGCCCTCTTCCATTAATCGAGACCCCGTTTGAAAGAGTTGGGATGGATCTCGTCGGGCCATTAGATCGGTCAGCACGAGGGTACCGCTTTATATTAGTTCTGGTGGACTATGCAATGCGATACCCGGAAGCAGTGCCTCTGCGCAATATCTCAGCATGCAGTATTGCGGAGGCGCTCTTCCGCGTTATCTTCCGAGTTGGAATCCCGAAAGAGATTCTGACTGATCAAGGCACCACATTTATGTCACGGACACTCCGCGAACTGTATGGGTTATTGGGGATTAAGCCGATCCGCACCAGCGTGTATAACCCAAAAACGGACGGTTTAGTGGAACGGTTCAATCGCACCCTCAAGAATATAATTATGCTCTGAGCATAAGTATGCTCTGGCCCCATCCCAATGCGGCGTGGCGATGTAGCTTACAGCAGGTTATGGTCGCTGAACTGCTGGCTGTCCAGGTGGTGCTCTGAAAACAGTGTGGGCTTTATAGATAATTGGGCTAATTTTGAGGGCACTGCTGGCCTGTTAGGGCGGGACGGTATCCATCCCACTCGGGAAGGTGCTGCTCTCATTTCCTGCAGCATAGGTCATAGTCTCAGAACAGGCCTAGTTAATTTCTGACAATCCAGAGCCAAGGCCAGGGAGCAGACGAACAGGCTAAACCGACTGTCTGCTAGCTGCACAGAGTCGTCACTCAGGGCCCACTACATCGAGACTGTGTCTGTTCCCCGAGCTCAACAAAAAGGTAGAAATTTTCAGAGAGTTTGTTCCAGTAACCTAATCAATATAAAATTAGATCAGACTGACTGTACAGCTGCTGCCAGCACCTTTGATCTAAAGGTGGGGCTATTAAATATTAGATCTCTTACATCTAAAGCGCTAATGGTTAATGAACTCATTACTGATCAGGAGTTTAATGTACTGTGTTTAACAGAAACATGGATTAAGCCAAATGAATATATAGCATTAAATGAAGCGAGTCTTCCTGGATACAGTTATATACACCAGCCTCGTCTAACTGGCAGAGGAGGAGGCGTCGCGGTTATTTATAACGATTATCTAGGTGTAACACACAAACCTGGTTATAAATTTAATACATTTGAAGTTCTTCATACTCATATAATGTACAACCCCGATTCCAAAAAAGTTGGGACAAAGTACAAATTGTAAATAAAAACGGAATGCAATGATGTGGAAGTTTCAAAATTCCATATTTTATTCAGAATAGAACATAGATGACATATCAAATGTTTAAACTGAGAAAATGTATCATTTAAAGAGAAAAATTAGGTGATTTTAAATTTCATGACAACAACACATCTCAAAAAAGTTGGGACAAGGCCATGTTTCCCACTGTGAGACATCCCCTTTTCTCTTTACAACAGTCTGTAAACGTCTGGGGACTGAGGAGACAAGTTGCTCAAGTTTAGGGATAGGAATGTTAACCCATTCTTGTCTAATGTAGGATTCTATTTGCTCAACTGTCTTAGGTCTTTTTTGTCGTGTCTTCCGTTTTATGATGCGCCAAATGTTTTCTATGGGTGAAAGATCTGGACTGCAGGCTGGCCAGTTCAGTACCCGGACCCTTCTTCTATGCAGCCGTGATGCTGTAATTGATGCAGTATGTGGTTTGGCATTGTCATGTTGGAAAATGCAAGGTCTTCCCTGAAAGAGACGTCGTCTGGAGGGAGCATATGTTGCTCTAGAACCTGGATATACCTTTCAGCATTGATGGTGTCTTTCCAGATGTGTAAGCTGCCCATGCCACACGCACTAATGCAACCCCATACCATCAGAGATGCAGGCTTCTGAACTGAGCGCTGATAACAACTCAGGTCGTCCTTCTCCTCTTTAGTCCGAATGACACAGCGTCCCTGATTTCCATAAAGAACTTCAAATTTTGATTAGTCTGACCACAGAACAGTTTTCCACTTTGCCACAGTCCATTTTAAATGAGCCTTGGCCCAGAGAAGACGTCTGCGCTTCTGGATCATGTTTAGATACGGCTTCTTCTTTGAACTATAGAGTTTTAGCTGGCAACGGTGGATGGCACGGTGAATTGTGTTCACAGATAATGTTCTCTGGAAATATTCCTGAGCCCATTTTGTGATTTCCAATACAGAAGCATGCCTGTATGTGATGCAGTGCCGTCTAAGGGCCCGAAGATCACGGGCACCCAGTATGGTTTTCCGGCCTTGACCCTTACGCACAGAGATTCTTCCAGATTCTCTGAATCTTTTGATGATATTATGCACTGTAGATGATGATGTGTTCAAACTCTTTGCAATTTTACACTGTCGAACTCCTTTCTGATATTGCTCCACTATTTGTCGGTGCAGAATTAGGGGGATTGGTGATCCTCTTCCCATCTTTACTTCTGAGAGCCGCTGCCACTCCAAGATGCTCTTTTTATACCCAGTCATGTTAATGACCTATTGCCAATTGACCTAATGAGTTGCAATTTGGTCCTCCAGCTGTTCCTTTTTTGTACCTTTAACTTTTCCAGCCTCTTATTGCCCCTGTCCCAACTTTTTTGAGATGTGTTGCTGTCATGAAATTTCAAATGAACCAATATTTGGCATGAAATTTCAAAATGTCTCACTTTCGACATTTGATATGTTGTCTATGTTCTATTGTGAATACAATATCAGTTTTTGAGATTTGTAAATTATTGCATTCCGTTTTTATTTACAATTTGTACTTTGTCCCAACTTTTTTGGAATCGGGGTTGTATGTAGCCTCGAAAAATAAGTCTACCCAGTTAATTCCATTGCTTATTATTTACAGGCCCCCGGGGCCATATTCTGAGTTTCTTTCTGAATTTGCAGATTTTATCTCAGATCTGGTTATTTCCTTAGACAAAGCTTTAGTTGTCGGAGATTTTAATATTCACTTCGATAACCCAGAAGACCCTTTAAAAACAGCGTTTGTGTCCATCTTAGATTCAGTCGGGATTAAGCAGAATGTCATAGGACCGACCCATAATGGTGGTCACACCCTTGATCTAATACTAACATTCAGATTAAACGTAGACAATATAGTCACACTTCCACAGTCTGAAGTTATCTCAGATCATTGTCTCATCTCATTCAAAATATGTCTGAGTAATAATATATGCACCTCACCACGCTACTGTATTAAACGTACTTTCACGTCAACTACTGCACAGAGCTTTATAAATGATCTCCCAGAGCTGTCAACTTTGATTGGGTCACTGTCAGCCCCTGCAGAACTCGATCAGGCAACTGAATGCTTAGAGTCAACATTCCGCCATACTTTAGATAATGTAGCTCCTCTAAAAAGGAAAATGGTCAGAGACAAAAAATTAGCACCCTGGTATAATGATGACACTCGCACATTAAAACAGACCACTCGAAAATTGGAACGTAAATGGCGTCAAACAAAATTGGTAGTGTTCAAATTGGCGTGGAAGGAGAGCTTCCTGAAGTATAGAAAAGCTCTTAGTGCTGCGAGATCAACATATCTCTCCTCCCTAATAGAAGATAACAAAAATAATCCTAGATTCCTATTTAATACTGTAGCAAAATTAACCAGGAATAAGTCCACTATCGACACATGCACACCTGCAGTATGTAGTAGCAACGACTTCATGAATTTTTTTAATGACAAAATTGAGAATATCCGACAAAAAATTCAAACTACTAATTTAAGGTTAGACAATGAAAGTGACCTTGTAGTTAACAATATAACTGTATCAGATCATCAGTTAGAATGTTTTACTCCCCTAAAAGAAACTGAATTACTTTCATTAATCTCTACATCAAAAGCCTCAACTTGCGTACTAGATCCCTTACCGACACATCTATTCAAACAGATAATGCCTGGAGTAATTGAACCGCTTCTAAAAATAATAAATTCTTCTCTTATGATTGGCTATGTACCCAAATCCTTTAAACTAGCAGTTATCAAACCCCTGATTAAAAAACCTGACCTTGATCCCTGTCAGCTGTCCAATTATCGGCCAATATCAAACCTCCCCTTTATCTCCAAGATCCTTGAAAAAGCTGTGGCACAGCAGTTATGCTCATATTTACATAGGAATAACATCCATGAAATGTATCAGTCAGGATTTAGACCTCATCATAGCACAGAGACAGCACTGGTTAAAGTAGTAAACGACCTACTGTTGGCGTCTGATCAGGGCTGTGTCTCGCTACTTGTGTTGCTTGACCTTAGTGCAGCATTTGATACCATTGATCATTCCATTCTTCTGGATAGACTAGAAAATGTTGTGGGAGTTAAGGGAATGGCCCTCTCCTGGCTCAGGTCTTATCTAACTGATCGTTATCAGTATGTCGATATAAATGGTGATATTTCTAGACGTACCGAGGTAAAGTTTGGTGTTCCACAAGGTTCTGTCTTGGGTCCACTGCTTTTTTCTCTATATATGTTACCTCTGGGCAATATTATTCATAAACATTGTATTAGTTTCCACTGTTATGCTGATGACACACAGTTGTATGTCTCTGCAAAACCTGATGAGAGACACCAGCTTAATAAAATTGAGGAATGTGTTAAGGACATTAGACACTGGATGCTTATAAATTTCCTTCTGCTTAACTCTGACAAGACTGAAGTACTTGTGCTAGGACCACATACAGCTAGAAGTAAGTTTTCTGATTACACAGTAACTCTGGATGGCCTTTCTGTTTCTTCACGTGCAGCAGTAAAAGACCTCGGAGTGATTATTGACCCCAGTCTTTCATTCGAAACTCACATTGATAACATCACCCGGATAGCTTTCTTTCATCTCAGAAATATTGCAAAGATAAGAAATTTAATGTCATTGCATGATGCAGAAAAACTAGTCCATGCTTTCGTTACCTCCAGGTTGGATTATTGTAATGCCTTACTGTCTGGATGTTCCAATAAGTGCATAAACAAGCTCCAGTTAGTTCAAAATGCCGCAGCAAGAGTCCTTACTAGAACTAGAAAATATGACCACATCACGCCTGTCTTATCCACACTGCATTGGCTCCCAATCAAATTTCGTATTGATTATAAAATACTACTATTGACCTTTAAAGCACTAAATGGTCTCGCACCACAGTACCTGAGTGAACTTCTGCTCCTCTATGACCCGCTACGCCTACTTAGATCAAAAGGTGCAGGCTATCTGCTGGTACCTCGTATAGTGAAGGCTACATCAGGGGGCAGAGCCTTTTCTTACAAAGCCCCACTGTTATGGAACAGCCTTCCAAGTAATGTTCGGGAATCAGACACAGTCTCAGCATTTAAGTCTAGGCTGAAAACATATCTGTTTAGTCAAGCCTTTTGTTAATGGTGTTTATGAAGTAAAGGAGTAGATCTGGAGGGTCCTCAGACATAGAGTGTTTTGGTAAACTGGGATGTATGGATGCTGTCAGTCCCCACTCGCTTGCTCACTCGAGTTTGTTGACGGTGCAGTGGCTGGCTGCTTTATGTCCCGGGGCTCCCTCATGCCTGTGTTACCTTCTGGCTCTCTCCTTTTAGTTATGCTGTCATAGTTAGTTGCCGGAGTCCCTGCTTGTACTCGGTGCAATATGTATACTGCTCCTACTTATTCAGGTGACATTGGGCATACCTAACCACCTGTGTTTTCTTTCTCTCCCCCCCCCCACCCCAAATCTGTCCCTCTGAGTTACATGGAGTCAACAGGAAATCTTTGGTGGAGACGGTGGGGACCTCGACTGGCTATCGTAGCCTGCAGGGAATCGGCCGTCAGACATTCTGTCACATGTCCCAGACCCGGTGAAATGTAACTGAATTGTCTTGGCCAGGCCTAAGGGTCCCATCTGCATCTCATCATTGCTGAGGAGTGTGCTCCCATCACCCAATCAAGCATCCAGCCAGAGCAGGTCATGATATATTTTTTACCATATTAACATGCCATTGTGCGTCATGCCTGATGTAAAGACTCTCGTCTCTGCGAGCCTACCACACAGATTTAATACTTGTCATTTTTAGGGCATACCTAACAACGTGTTTTCTTTCTCTCTCTCTCTCTCTCCCCCCCCCCCCCCCCCCATCTGTCCCTCTGAGTTACATGTTGATCCTGGGATTGAGATGCTGGCCTCTTCTGCCCCTCGGACCTGCTTGATCCATCCTGGTGCCCTGTGTCTGGTCGGAGTTTTATCGCCCCACTCCTGTGAAGGACGGCCCCATGAGGACAGTTGAGGGTTATACCTGTTAAAACTGTTAATATTATAGTCAGGCTGTCTGTTGTTGCCCAAATGAGGATGGGTTCCCTTTTGAGTCTGGTTCCTCTCGAGGTTTCTTCCTCATGTCGTCTGAGGGAGTTTTTCCTTGCCACCGTCGCCACAGGCTTGCTCATTGGGGATAGATTAGGGATAAAATTAGCTCATGTTTTAAGTCGTTCAAATTCTGTAAAGCTGCTTTGCGACAATGTTTATTGTTAAAAGCGCTGTACAAATAAACTTGATTTGATTTGATTTGATTTGATAATTAAAAAATTCGTAAGTGAGGACGCACGTAATTGGGATGAGTGGCTTGAGCCCTTGCTGTTTTCAGTGCGAGAGGTCCCCCAAGCCTCTACGGGGTTCTCCCCATTCTAATTATTATATGGGCGTAAGCTGCGCGGCATTCTAGATGTGCTGCGGGGAAATTGGGAGGAGGGACCTTCACAAAGCAAAAATGAAATTCAATACGTTATGGACCTGAGCGCAAAACTCCACACCCTCACCCACCTAACCTAGGAGAATTTGCGACAGGCCCAAGAATGGCAAGCCCGCCTGTACAACAAGGGTATGCGCCTTAGAGAGTTCGCACTGGGAGATAAAGTACTCGTACTGTTGCCCACATTGAGCTCCAAATTGGTCGCCAAGTGGCAAGGGCCCTTTGAGGTCACATGGCGAGTCGGGGATGTCGACTATGAGGTGAGGCGAACAGACGGGGTGGGGCGCTACAGATTTACCACCTTAACCTGCTTAAACTCTGGAATGAGGAGGTCCCCATGGCGTTGGTGTCGGTGGTTCCGGAGAAGGCGGAGCTGGGGCCGGAGGTTCAAAAAGGGGCATTGGCGTCAGGTATCCCTCCGGTCCCCTGTGGAGACCACCTCTCCCCGACCCAACTCACGGAGGTCGCCCAGTTGCAGACCGAGTTTTCGGATGTGTTCTCGCCCCTGCCCGGCCGCACTAACCTCATAGAGCACCACATAGAGATGCCCCCGGGGGTGGTAGTGCATAGCCGCCCTTACTGGCTACCCGAACACAAAAAAAAGGTGGTTCAGGAAGAACTCGAGGCCATGCTCGAAATGGGCATCATCGAGGAGTCCCACAGTGACTGGAGCAGCCCGGTGGTCTTGGTACCCAAGGCCGACGGGTCGGTCCGGTTCTGTGTGGACTATAGAAAAGTCAATGCGGTGTCTAAATTTGACGCGTACCCAATGCCTCGTACTGATGAGTTGCTCGATCGACTCGGCACTGCTCGCTTTTATTCGACGCTGGATTTGACGAAGGGATATTGGCAGATCCCCTTGACTCCACTATCCCGAGAAAAAAACGGCCTTTTCCACACCGTTTGGTTTACACCAATTCGTCACACTTCCGTTTGGGCTGTTTGGGGCGCCCGCTACGTTTCAGCAACTGATGGACAGGGTCCTCCGCCCCCACGCCACCTATGCGGCTGCTTATCTCGATGACATTATTGTCTATAGCAATGACTGGCCGAGGCACCTCGAACATCTAAAGGCCGTCCTTAGGTCGCTGAGGCGAGCGGGTCTCACAGCCAACCCGAAGAAGTGTGCGATTAGGTGGGTGGAAGTACGGTATCTGGGCTTCCACTTGGGCAACGGGCAGGTGCGTCCCCAAATTAACAAGACCGCAGCAATTGCGGCCTGCCCGAGGCCCAAGACCAAAAAGGGGGTGAGACAGTTCCTGGGGCTGGCTCGCTATTATCGTAGGTTTATACCTAATTATTCGGACGTCACCAGCCCGCTGACTGATCTCACTAGAAAGGGGGCACCAGATCCGGTCCAGTGGACGGAGCAATGCCAGTGGGCTTTTTCTGAGGTAAAGGCTGCACTGTGTGGGGGGCCACTTTTACACTCCCCTGACTTTTCTCTCCCCTTTATGTTGCAGACCGATGCGTCAGACAGAGGGCTGGGGGTGGTTTTGTCCCAGGAGGTGGAGGGGGAGGACCGCCCCATCCTGTACATCAGCAGGAAGCTGTCAGTGCGTGAGGGGCGCTACAGCACTATAGAGAAAGAGTGTCTGGCCATCAAGTGGGCGGTCTTCGCCCTCCAGTACTACCTGCTGGGGCGCCCTTTCACCCTCTGTTCGGACCATGCGCCCCTCCAGTGGCTCCACCGCATGAAAGACGCCAACGCTCGGATCACCCATTGGTATCGGGCACTCCAACCCTTCAATTTTAAGGTGGTCCACAGGCCGGGGGCACAGATGGTTGTGGCGGACTTCCTCTCCCATCAAGGGGGGGGGAGTCAGCTGCAGGCCGGATGGCCGCCCGGCCTGAGTCAGGCGGTGGGGGTATGTGGCAGCGGGGGCGTGGTCAAGCGCCAGTCTGTGACAGGAGGGCGGAGTCAGGGAAGGTAAGTGGCAGAATCACTACACCTGACTGCAATTAACCTGTTTGTGTGTGTCCTCCCAGTGACCGCGCCCTATTTAGGGAGGGAGAGCGAGAGCAGAGGAGTTCTCCCGAATCAGACACCTGATGTGTGTGTGTGCGTGTCTGGCTATATGTTTCTGAGAGACCACTGAAAAGTGTGTAAAATAAAAACTATTGTGAACCTGATCTCTGTCCTGCCGTCCTCTGTGCTCCACCCACTAACACTGAACCGCTACAGATGGGTAAGACTGGAAATTATGAGTCACAGTAATTAGTGTAACTTTCCCTTTGTTTTGTGGTTACCTCCTGCTATTATATGATTGCTGCATCTGTAATGATAGTTGGGTCCAAATCTGTGAACATTATCACCAATTATCCTGCAATCCTTCAATTAGGTAAACTGAAAATTCAGGCTTAGTATTTATTAACTTTTTAATGTTCATGTACTGTACTTCCTGTTTTTATTGAACAGTGAAAAGATGCTTAATGCGTAGAGGGGAAAAAAGGATGTTCAATTCACCACCAACTTCCTTCAATAAAACCCTGACAAAACAGAAATCTTACCTGTTGCTCCTGAAACTCGTATCTCTAGAATTTCAGAATTCTCAGTCGATACTGATGGTGTCACTGTTAAACACTACAAATATTCACATCTCGGTATAATCTTTGAGACACACTTTCATTTGAACCTCATATTAGTTCACTCAAAAGAACAGCTTTTTGTCAGCTCCACAACTTTGCCAGACTTTGACCCATGCTTTGTTTGAAAGATGCTGAAACCCTGGTACATGTTCATTTGCTATTCTGTGACTTCTTGTGTAAAACTCTAAATAGACACAAACACATTCAAAGCTCAGCTGCTCAAATCCTTACTCATGCAAAATGTTCAGCACACATTACATCCATACTACATCAGCTGCACTGGCTATTTGTTTCACAAAGAATTAAATACAAAGTTCTTCTCACTCACCGAGCACTACATGGCTTTGCCTCATCTGTGTGAGCCACTTCAGTCCTATACAGTTTCTTGCAAAAGTATTCATTCCCTTTGGTGTTTGTCCTGTTTTGTTGCATTACAAGCTGGAATTAAAAAGGATTTTTGGGGGTTAGCACCATTTGATTTACACAACATGCTTACCACTTTAAAGGTGAACTTTTTTTTTAAATTGTGACACAAACAATAATTAAGATGAAAAAACAGAAATCTGGAGTGTGCATAGGTATTCACCCCCCCCCCAAAGTCAATACTTTGTAAAGCCACCTTTTGCTGCAATTACAGCTGCAAGTCTCTTGGGGTACAGGTATGTCTCTATTAGCTGAGCACATTTAGCCACTGGGATTTTTGCCCATTCCTCAAGGCAAAACTGCTCCAACTCCTTCAAGTTAGATGGGTTGCGTTGGTGTACAGCAATCTTCAAGTTATGCCACAGATTCTCAATTGGATTGAGGTCTGGGCTTTGAGTAGGCCATTCCAAGACATTTAAATGTTTCCCTTTAGACCACTCCAGTGTAGCTTTAGCAGTGTGTTTAGGCTCATTGTCCTGCTGGAACGTGAACCTTTGTCCCAGTCTGAAACCTCTGGCCGACTCAAACAGGTTTTTTTCTTAATCATTTCTGTTCTTCTTTTAAATCTTAATTGTTTGTGTCCAAAAAAAAAACCCAAAACAATTTGCACCTTTAAAGTGTTCAGCATGTTGTGTAAATCAAATGGTCCTACCCCCAATCCATTTTAATTCCAGCTTGTAATGTGACAAAACAGGACAAACACCAAGGGGATGAATACTTTTGTAAGACACTGTACCCCCATTCAGACACTCCGGTCCACAAATTCTCTTTTCCTGGTGGTTCCCAAGACCAGACAGACATAAACCCTTTAGTGCTGTAGCCCCCAGACTATGGTATGCCGTCCCCCAGAACCTTTGCAACTCCACTTCCTTCTCTCATTTTAAAAGTGAACTTAAAAGTCCTTTTTCTCCCAATAATTTTCCCTTTCTTCTTCCCAATAATCTTTTTTTTCTACATTATATGTATACATGTCCATATATAGGCTGGAGAAAATAATATATCTATGCTCATACTAATGCTGTCCATTGTTTTTTGCTTTGAGGTTTGGTTGAGGTGGAAAGTAGAATGTTCTGAATCATAAGTGCAACATTACACACCCAACTAATTGGCCTGTTAATTATCTGTTCAGTTGGAGGTGTGACAGAACAGGAAAAACAATAAAAGATTCCCAGATGGGGTGATTGGGAAGCACACATTTAAGAGATTAGAAACATTTGGCCAGTTCTCTGTTCTGCATGTTTGAAACTGTCATTCAAGGCAGTATGATCTAAAAGAGACTGAACCTAATTGGTGAAAGGTGACTCAAATCCCTTTTTGAAACTGTTAAAAGTTTGTGATAATATTTCATCATCATGGCATGTGGTTGATAAACTTTCTGTCATCTTTGTGCTGCTACAGTGAGAGGCCAAAAAGCCACGCCTACCAAATATAAAGTGGGTGGAGCATTTAGGCCTCAGCCCCTCCCAACACATTTTTCTCATCAGATAACTGCTAGCTCCTCTATTTCTGTCTATCTCTATCTCTCTCTTTATCCATTTCCTTTTCTCTTACTCATACTGCATCTCTCTTTGCATCTCACACTTTGCTCTTTTTCTCTCTTTCAGCTCATTTCTTTTCTCATTTTTCCTCCTGTGTGCACATAACGTGTAGCTTCCTGTGAGAGCATGTGAGAAAGGACTGAAAGGATATTATAGGTTTTTTGTATCTGTCATTTTCCTTCTATCTCCCACATGGCTTCTTAATCCATCTGAATGCATAGAAGATAATGTTTTGGGCGAAATAACATAAGAGGAAAGATAGACTCCCAAGGACCAATATCTTTATTGCTTGGAGGATAAACGGATTATGTCAGCCGTTTTCTGCTGCTGACAGCTTTTCTTATTAACCGATTTTATTTTTAATCTGCTGAGGAAGAAATGCAGTTTTATGTCACAATAAAACGCTGGTCACATCTAATGCTGCCCTCAAACAAACAGATTCCTCAAAGCCTTGCTGAGAAATTTAAAATAACTTTAAAGAGGTTTTTGGGGAAGAAGAAGGGGGGGAGAAAAACCTTTATCCACAAGCTTGTTCAACTGAGGAGTTAAAGATTCTTAAAGTGCCTCCCAGTTGTATGGTGTGTTTTTTTTGTTATACAGTAGATATATTTATTCATTTAGATGATTGGTGTGGGGGAAAAGCCTCCATCATGGTAAAAGCTTTTGTGCAGTTCAGCCCTGTGTTCGTGCATACTATATGTTTGTATATTTATTTCTTTGGATATGTAACGGAGAGGCTTAATCCATATTACCTAAACAGAACACAAAGGCGAATAATAGCTAATAGCCAGACTATCAGACTACATGTCCTTCTCATATTGTAAGAGTCAAACCTAATACATACAGTATTCACTCAACAGTTTTCCATTATTCCCTACTTAATATTTTTTCCTGGTTTGTTTTAGTGTTAGAAAGGTTTATTATTATTATTATGTTAAAAATAGTTTGAATCAAGTACAGCTGTGTGTGTTGGTGAGATCTTGGTCCTTGTGTGTACCTGTGTGTGTGTGTGAGAGAGAGACTACACTCAAATGCCAAGGATCATCTCAAATGAAAGCATTTGGGCAGATTTATGGGAAATGGTGTTGGGTATATGCGCTATCATTAACCTGAGGGCTTTCCCCCGTCTGCACCGCGCTCTCATTTCATGCTCCTGATCTGAGGGTGTGAATTAGCCGTCGCCCGTGGCAAAGCCGACTCAGTTACCGGCCGGACAACATGAAAGAAATACACAGAGCTGCATAAAGAATCCTCTCGAAGCCTCCCTGCTCCCTCCAGCTCTCTCCATTTCCACCTCCTTACTGCACAGGTTTGAGAGATCCGTGTCAGGTGTGTAAATGTGAGCCAGGCGTGTTCACCTCGCCACCTGTAAAGCAGAAGTGGATGAAGATTGAGTGATTTACACGACCCTGTTCTCTCTCAGGCAGGCTGAAATGCTCAGGAGTCACACGATGTGAGTGGAGTTATTGTCCTCTTCTACTTAGCAGATGGGTGAAGCTGGAGGAGGTGTACGACTCCACTTCAGTGCTAACATACTTAAGGCTGACACACAAATCCTTGCCTTTATAGATAACATTCTACTTATGAGTTAATCAGATCTCTGGGTCAGCATGCTCTCCCTGAAACTTTTTGGCTTTAATCACTTATGGTTTTTTTTAAATATATCTTTTTCATATTTTTTTTACAATATTGTTATGACAGTTTAAATTCTGAGCTTTTGATTTTTAATGTGATATGTATACATTGTGATATGTGACATATGTATAGATTAAACATGACCTCAAGTAATTTATTGCCAAAGTCAACTAAAGCGGCTTCAGACATACACACACAGACCTTGCCCAGTGATAAATGATGAAATAGGAAGTAACTGCCTGCTCCTCTTGGTTTTGCCATGATTGAATGCGACCCCTACCCTGGCTGAGTAATCAGGCCACTGGTGCAGTGATGGAAACACTCTCTTATGGTGTGTTATCACGGCTGCTCGATTTCATACTATCACCGGTCCTGTGCTGGCCAATAATCATAACATGCCATATTACCCACGGCTCAACCCTGACACCTGCTCCTGATCATGCTGAGAAACATACAAATGGATTCAGTTGCATGTTCTTGACATTTTCTGTTGGATATGAACACTTAACATAGCACCACTGATCATTTTCTAGTCTTTTAGTAGGTCAAAACTTATTTTTGTGATATTAAGATTCAAGTTTTATGTAGATTTGATATGCCAATATTCTACTTTTGTGTGTGTGTGTGTGTGTGTGTGTGTGTGTGTGTGTGTGTGTGTGTGTGTGATTAGTAACAAAGTAAAGTATAGTAGGAGGCCTGTCTCTGAATTAGTGAGAAGTGTTCAGCTCTCTCTCTGTCAGAATCAGCCATCCTTCTCCGTCTTGTTCCCCTGACTTTCAGATGTTTGCATCTAATTTGTGTTTTTAATTGTGGAAGTTTGATTAAATCCAGCCCCAAGTGTTAAATGGCATTAGGCACTGCCATATGTTTGGTGGCACTATGCAGATATCCATTTCCATAATCATTTTTTTTTGCCAGTTTGAGGCACTCGTCTCTCCCTTTCTCCTCTGATGCTGTTGTGATTGCATCTGCCCTTACTTACCCATCGCCTCGTGAGTTTTTACCAGCACTCGCTTTCTGTGACCTTTAATCTGAGACTTACAGAATGCTCCCGACTATCATGGTTGTCAGTTTGGAAATTGTAATCTCCTCTGAAAAGTCTTTGCAAGTGGAGCTGGATTACTCCGAGATAATTAATCATATTCAGTCGCATGAAAACAAATTTTGTTTACATGTTAGGGATTACTCGCAATCAGGGAAAATGAGCGGAATTCTGCACGGAGCTCTATAAGCAAGGTGAGGCACGTAGTGATTGGAGGAGTGTTAGAGGAAAATAAAGTTTGAAATGCTTGAGGGCACTTCAGGGGTTCGCAATAGACTTTCTACAGAAAACAATGGAAGTGGCCAGGTGAGCTTTATTTCCCTGAACTAAAAAGCAAAGAGGATCTTTTTAGGCTTTTTTTTTCTTTCACCATCTCTGGACTTTTTCTCTTCACAGACTTTTTTTTCTTTGGAAAAATTGAGCTCTGGTTATGTTTTTTCTTTCCCTGAAAAGAATACATTCTTCTGAAAGAGAAGAAGGTAAAAAAAGAAAACATTTCCCTTTTCAATTACCCCCAGCTCCTTCACCTTCTCCATCCTACCCACAGAAGAGAAGAGAAGAGGTAGAGGGGGAGGATGCTTTTCACTAGCATGGTGCACCCCTCCGGTCTAATTCTTTCTCTAATGTCCTGGCTGCCACTTTTATGCATGAAACACAGAAGTGGATTGAAAGCATTCAGTGGGCATTCAGGCGCTGAAGAAAAGAGATCCTCAGAGCTTTATTAGATATGAAGATCTACAATAAAAATCAATTTCTGGCCTCTTTATGCAGTTTAAATGACAAAGCTTCGGCCCATTCAGACAGCATTGTGTGGCAGAAAGTAATTTTGCAGTAGTGGGCGAGACAAGGGCCTGGTATACTTTGTGACCTACGATTGCAGATTCTAATATGATACAGACCTACTGAGATAATGGCAGGCACTTAATATCATCTGTGGAAAGGAGGGAAAAAGTTATCTTATATCTTTTGGGGGTTAAACACTTCTGGGGTAGAATACTAAACAGATAGGTTTTCTCTGAGCGTGGCCCTCTTCTAGGCCATAAAACTGTCAAAAATGAGACACTGCCACAAAGTCAGGTGTCATAGATGAGTCAGTGGGGTGTCAGTCACTCGGCCATGAGTCTATGGCAAATCAACGAGTGGTGCTGATACACAATAAGCCACTAGCATGCACGGAAATATACTGATAGTCAGTCAGCTTGATGGTAGTTTGGATCTATTTTTAACTTAGTTTACAATAATAACCATTAATTACATTTGATAACAAAAATGGACAAGAATCACAACTCCAGCTCGGCAGATGTTAAAGCAACAATGAAATTTTACATAATTATTTTCCAAGTTGATCATCCAAGACATGTCTAATGTTGGAAGTTTGCTTTTGTAGTTTTGAACTAGAGCTACAATGTTAATGTAATGAATGAGCAAGGAAAGACAGTAGCGTCTACGCCCTCAGAAAGCAAACTACATTATTGTACCTTTAGGGGTACAATGGCTAATCACTGGGGCAGTAGCCTCTAAGGTGCTTATTCGTACCATTTATATACTGATTGGGAACATTTTGTACCTTTTAGGCCCAAAAAAGGTACATATAGTTACCTTGAAGTCCAGTGAGCCCTAGGGGGTACATTAGCGTAGACTGTACTTTGGGGGACAGAAATGGACTCCTACTGTACCTCTATTTCTGACAGTGTAGGTTATCATCAAACACTTAGTATCAGTGTATGCCTCAAGTTGGCTTTACACTGTGCAATTTCTGTAATTTAATGGTGATTGTTACTTGCACACTAATGAATTAAAGCTGAAATAAATTTTTTACTAATCAGTTGTTTTAAAATTACCTCTGATGCAAAGTAGCTGCCATAATTGCCAAAAGAAATGTATAGTAACATGAAATGTGTGGATTTGTTAAAAACTGAGATTGATTATCTTTAGCCAAGGTGTATGGAAGCTTTTGGCCTCCAATTTATTGACCGTTACTTGACTTTCAATTGCAGTGTGAAACAGTTCAATTCCCATATTGCTGTTACACAAATCCACAGTTACAAGTTGCACTATGAACAAGTTTTTCTATTTGGTAGATCTTTTGAACTTCCATCCATCCATTATCCGTAACTGCTTATCCTGTGCAGGGTCGTGGGTAAACTACAGCCTATCCCAGCTGACTATGGGTAAGAGGCGGGATACACCCTGGACAAGTCTCCAGATCATTGCAGGGCTGACACAGAGACAAACAACCATTCACACCTACGGTCAATTTAGAGCCACCAATTAGCCTAACCTGCATGTCTTTGGACTGTGGGGGAAACCGGAGCACCCGGAGGAAACCCATGCAGACACGGGGAGAACATGCAAACTCCGCACAGAAAGACCCCCGTCTGCTGCTGGGCTCAAACCCAGAACCTTCTTGCTGTGAGGCGACAGTGCTAATCTTTTGATATATTATATTATATTATATTATATTATATTATATTATATTATATTATATTATATTATATTATCTCATCTCATCTCATCTCATCTCATTATCTCTAGCCGCTTTATCCTGTTCTACAGGGTCGCAGGCAAGCTGGAGCCTATCCCAGCTGACTACAGGCGAAAGGCAGGGTACACCCTGGACAAGTCACCAGGTCATCACAGGGCTGACACAGACACAGACAACCATTCACACTCACATTCACACCTACGGTCAATTTAGAGTCACCAGTTAACCTAACCTGCATGTCTTTGGACTGCGGGGGAAACTGGAGCACCTGGAGGAAACCCACCCGGACACGGGGAGAACATGCAAACTCCACACAGAAAGGCCCTTGCCGGCCATGGGGCTCGAACCCAGACCTTCTTGCTGTGAGGCGACAGTGCTAACCACTACACCACCGTGCTGCCCCATATTAGATTATATTATAATTGAACTTATTATTATTTTGTAGCCTTAAGTTATATGCACAGGACATTATATATGCCTAAGTCATATTACATGTTGCATGCATAATAAAAATAATTTGTCAACTTGAGATCTGGCGTAAGAAGTCGCTTGTTAGAGGGTGTTCATGGTATGGGTTATCTCATCTCATCTCATTATCTCTAGCCGCTTTATCCTGTTCTACAGGGTCGCAGGCAAGCTGGAGCCTATCCCAGCTGACTACAGGCGAAAGGCGGGGTACACCCTGGACAAGTCGCCAGGTCATCACAGGGCTGACACATAGACACAGACAACCATTCACACTCACACCTTCAGTCAATTTAGAGTCACCAGTTAACCTAACCTGCATGTCTTTGGACTGTGGGGGAAACCGGAGCACCTGGAGGAAACCCATGCGGACACAGGGAGAACATGCAAACTCCGCACAGAAAGGCCCTCGCCGGCCACGGGGCTCGAACCCGGACCTTCTTGCTGTGAGGCGACAGCGCTAACCACTACACCACCGTGCCGCCCCATATTATATTATATTATATTATAGGCGGCATGGTGGTGTAGTGGTTAGCGCTGTCGCCTCACAGCAAGAAGGTCCTGGGTTCGAGCCCCGGGGCCGGCGAGGGCCTTTCTGTGTGGAGTTTGCATGTTGTCCGCGTGGGTTTCCTCCGGGTGCTCCGGTTTAAAGACATGCAGGTTAGGTTAACTGGTGACTCTAAATTGACCGTAGGTGTGAGTGTGAATGGTTGTCTGTGTCTATGTGTCAGCCCTGTGATGACCTGGCGACTTGTCCAGGGTGTACCCCGCCTTTCACCCGTAGTCAGCTGGGATAGGCTCCAGCTTGCCTGCGACCCTGTAGAAGGATAAAGCGGCTAGAGATAATGAGATTATATTATATTATATTATATTATATTATATTATATTATATTATATTATATTATATTATATTATAATTTAACTTATTACTATTATTATATTATATTATATTATATTATATTATATTATATTATATTATATTATATTATATTATATTATAACTACAAATATCTTGGCACTGTTATCGACAGTAAACTTACCTTTGTGGCAAACTGTGAGTCTGTGTACAAAAAGGCGAATCAGCGCCTACACTGTCTAAGGAAGCTGTCATTCTTTCACATCGACAGAAAGCTGTTAACTATGTTTTATAGATGTTTTATTGAGTCTGTGATCTCTTTTAGCCTAGTGTCCTGGTTCAGTAACCTATCTCTAAAAAATAAAAACTCACTTAATCAGATTGTGAGGTGGGCCAGTAAGTTAATTGGACAGCCTCAGCTGAACTTGGAGCCCCTCTACAATGGGCAGCTGCTGAGACTAGCGGGGTCCATCCTAAATGACCCATCCCACCCACTGTACAGTGAGTTCCAGCCTCTCCCTTCAGGCCGTAGGTTTAAGATGCCTGTATGTAAAACTAAGCGATATAGAAACAGTTTTGTCCCAGCAGCTATTAAGGCCCTGAACCACACCTAGGCACAGCCCTCTTTTCTCTATTTATTTATTTATTTATTTATTTATTTATTCTGTCTGGAGCATTTGTCTGTCTGTATGTCAGTTTGTTGTCCTTCTCTTGTTATTGTCTTCTGTCATTAGTATTGTGTTGTGTGTATGCTTTTAGTATTGTGTTGTGTGTGTGTATGCTTTTACCTGCAACTAAATTTACCCTCGGGTATAAATAAAGTTACCTTACCTTACCTTACCTTACCTTATTATTATTTTGTAGTCTTAAGTTATATGCACAGGACATTATATATGCCTAAGTCATATTACATGTTGCATGCATAATAAAAATAATTTGTCAACTTGAGATCTGGCGTAAAAAGTCGCTTGTTAGAGGGTGTTCATGGGATAGGTTATATGAAGAACATATTCTTGCATGGTCTGCTATAGAATTTGGCCTAGATTTTATTGGGATCATCTTGTGCATTGTGACAAGTAATATATTTAAAAGACTGCTGAAATCGCACAGTGTAATACATCCATCCATTCATCTATTTTCTATACGGCTTATCCAGCTGACACTGGGCGAGAGGTAGGGTTCTGATTTGTTTCACGTCACTCTTATTTTATATCATCAGTATCCATGTTTCACCTGTCACATTTGGTGTTACACTTCTGATTAAAAAAAAATTACTATTCTTTTCTGCACGGTTACTTTTTGCTTAAATTCCATGTCATTTAACATTTGGACTACTGGATATTTATACAGTGTAAGACAATGTTCCAGTATTTTAACAATTCCATCTTCTGCAGTTCATGTTTTATTTTATATCCAATGACATGCATATATATATATATATATATATATATATATATATATATATATATATTTTAGGATATATATTTTAGGATATAGTTTGTGTCTGGGCCTCTGAGTCTTCCTCAGCTGTTGACAGTAAAGGCAGTAAACGTGAAACACAAATGCTGTTGAGGAAGTCTTGCTCCAGAAAGAGCCTGCAGCGCTTATCAGGTGTAAGAGGAGGCTCTGTTAATAGCATAATTCGATAGGGGGAGAGCGGCTTGCTACTTCGTGCCACAGATGTAATCTGAACAATTTTAGTACAAAATTAAAGGCATCTCTGAGCTCGTGCTAGTTTTAGGCACATGGAGAATAGGGTTTCAGCCGCCTGCCATGATAAGCACTTAAGAAATGCTGTAGAAGTATATACAGCCTTTTCTCTCCTTGCTAGTGCCAGATATCCTGCTACAATGAAAATCACATTATCAGCCGTTAGTATGAGAACTGGTCTCAGTGAATGCTAAACATTTTTCTCTATTCTCACCTTTTTCTTCAAATCACTGTTCAGACACTGGTAGGCTGTGAATGCCAGGCCTGCCATTATTTCATGTTACAGTGATGTGATTCGCTTTCTGAGAAGTCCTTTATGCTATTTTATATTCCACAGGAAGCCATAACTTGATTGTTGAAACTGATGGACGTCCAGGAAGCATTTTGAGTTTGATAATGAACTCTTGAAGTGGCACTAATGAAATAAGACTTTGCCTGTGTTGGTGTTGCCCTGTGAAGGAGATGTGGAAATGAATTGGTGTAGTGAAGTCCATCTTCAAGGGCAGAGGAATAAATACGAAGCTCTGACTTCTGGCCTCTATGTCAGTGCATGTTGGCTCTGCTACTGAAAAAGCGATTGTTTTATTTTAAAGTCCTGTCTCCAAGACAAGCTCTTATTTCAAATTAAACTTTCAAGGTCTCTGAGTCATTTATTCGTGTCAAAAGAGGGCAGAATGAAATTCCGGGTAACTGTGATAAATCCACAGCGGACATAAAAGATGACAATGACATTTTCATGGCTCCCCTCTATGACGACTGGCATCGTTTGTTCACAAGAAGCATCCGAGACTGTCTGACTCCATTCAGTGACTTAGAGATGGAACAAATGCAGCTTGAAAGGCAGACGTTTTGCTGCTTTTGTCTTGGTGCCTGCTTTTTCAGGTACATGTTACACTGCATTAAAAGCCCTCAGGAAAACATAGTGCACTAAGCACTAAATGCAAGAGCTGATTTCCTAACAGATGGCCTTGATGCATTGATAAGCAGTTTGTGGTGTCTTGATGTCTTGAGTAGACTTATCAGTCTTAGCTTGACTTTGGCAAAATAATAATAATAATAATAATAATTTTAAAAAAAATTCCAATACCCCAGAGTTTCCAACCAGCACTAACTGGAAACAAAGATGCTATTAGCGAGCTTAGTCACTATCTTCCTTTTGCACTACACCTCCCATGGCACCCCACGCTCCGAAACCAGGCAGCTTATTTATAACATTATTTATTTATTTATTTATTTATTATTGCATTCATTTTTCTCTTCTTTTTCCAAGAAAAATATAACACCTCCTAAAAGGATTACGTTGTTCAGGAGAAGTCAAATAATTATCAATGCTTCTGCTGGTTTAATTTGCCATGCATTCTCTTTTTCTCCAGTGCAAACCTTATTAAGCAGCGTGTTTGAAGGGAACACTGGATTTTATTCAGCTGATAATGTTTGTCTAACAGGCTAATGGCTCAGAAGAAAAGAAAAAAAGGTTCTTTTCAGGGTTTGCTTTCCACAGAGAATTAGCTACATGCAAAGGAGGAGTGTATAGTCTGTCGTTTTTAGACAAATAAAGCATGATGAAACCTTCGGATGAAAAGGTAGAGAATAGTATAACACTTGTTACACAAAGAGACCATTATCATGATCAGTTAAGTACAGAAAGAGCTATATTTGACAGCTGTGGTTAAAATAATTCAAACGCCACTTTGGTGTGTCAGACAAAGCAGATAGGATTGCTCTGATTTACTACATTTGGATTGTTTTTATTTTTATTCAACAAAGTGGTTAGCACAGCAGCTTTATTAAAGAACTGCCAAGACAGGATTTCAACATGTATAGTAGACTGTAGACATCATGTTAATCACAAGACACAGCACTGTATCCTATTTAAACCATGTCTGTTTATGTAGCAAAACTTCCCAGTGCTAGTTATAGAGGTTATTGTCTGCTTATATATATATTTATATATATTGGCACTACCTAAAAGCGGAGCTCCTGATGAGTGTATTAGCAAAATATTTACAAGGGCACAAAATCAACCTGAATAGAACAATACTATTATAGCATATGAACCACTGAATTGTGTAGTGTAGTGTATTTCATGTCAATAAACTGCTGTATTGTCTTGTGACAGTGATGCCAATAATGAGATATCCATCACAGTTACGTATACATATTTATTCCTTTCTTTGACACCATATGCCATGCAGCAGAAACAGCACCACGGCATTTATTCTGGTGTGACTCTGCTGGGTGTCTGGTGGACAGCAGTGAACCAGCACTTTCACTTTACATCATCTCTATATACTTAGGATGAAATATCAAACTTGATGTCAAACAGTTGTCTGGTTACATCTGTCACGTGTTGGATCTCGGAGAGCACAACTGCATGTTGCAAAGTGTGCACACGCCATTAGGAGTAATTTGCATACACCTGTTACTAGAGTACAATCACAACACATACAGTGTCTTGCAAAAGTATTCATCCCCCTTAGTGATTGTCCTGTTTTGTCACATTACAAGCTGGCATTAAAATGAATTTTTGGGCGGTTAGCACCATTTGATTTACACAGCATGCCTACCACTTTATAGGTGCAGATTGTTTTTGTATTGTGACACAAACAATAATTAAGATGAAAAAACAGAAATCTGGAGTGTGCATAGGTATTCACCCCCTCAAAGTCAATACTTTGTAGAGCCACCTTTTGCTACAATTACAGATGCAAGTCTCTTGGGGTATGTCTCTATTAGCTTAGCACATCTAGCCACTGGGATTTTTGCCCATTCCTCAAGGCAAAACTGCTCCAACTCCTTCAAGTTAGATGGGTTGCGTTGGTGTACAGCAATCTTCAATTTATGCCACAGATTCTCAATTGGATTGAGGTCTGGGCTTTGATTAGGCCATTCCAAGACATTTAAATGTTTCCCTTTAAACCACTCCAGTGTCACTTTAGCAGTGTGTTTAGGGTCATTGTCCTGCTGGAACATGAACCTTCATCCCAGTCTCAAACCTCTGGCTGACTCAAACAGGTTTTCCTCCAGAATTGCCCTGCATTTAGTGCCATCCATCTTTCCTTCAGTTCTGACCAGCTTTCCTGTCCCTGCAGATTAAAAACATTCCCCACAGCATGATGCTGCCACCACCATGCTTCATTATAGGGATGGTGTTGTCATGGTGTTGGGTTTGCGCCACACATACCATTTCCCATGATGGCCAAAAAGTTCAATTTTTGTCTCATTTGACCAGAGAATCTTTTTCCATGTGTTTGGGGAGTCTGCCACATGCTGTTGGGCAAACTCCAAATGTGTTTTCTTTAGCAATGTCTTTTTTCTGGGCACTCTTCCATAAAACCCCACTCTGTGGGGTGTATAGCTTAAAGTGGTCCTATGGACAGATACTCCCATCTCCGCTGTGGATCTTTGCAGGTCCTTCAATGTTATCTTTGGTGTCTTTGTGGCATCTCTGATTAATGCCCTCCTTGCCCGGTCTGTGAGTTTTGATGGGCAGCCTTCTCTTGTCAGATTTGTAGTGGTGCCATGTTCTTTCCATTTTGCTATAATGGCTTTAATGGTGCTCCCTGGGATATTCAAAATTTGGGATATTTTTTATAACCCAACCCTGATCTATAATTCTCCACAACTTTGCCTCTGACCTGTTTGGAGGCTCCTTGGTTTTCATGTTGCTTGCTTAGTAGTGTAGCAGAGTCAGAGTCCTTCCAGAACAGGTTGATTTATACAGACATCACGTGACAGATCATGTGACACTTTGATTGCACACAGGTGGATCTTAATCAGTGGCGGCTGCTGGTTTTTAAAACAGGGGAAGCCCATTTTATACATTCATCGTAAAACCTGTAGGCCGGATATCAAAGCATAGAAAGGTGTGCCCCATTAGCATAGTGAACTAGACAACCCTACCTAGTGGCAGAAAGTATTTTTGCTTGTACATTTCATGTTATAGTCTGGCTTGCCAGGCTAGTGCCTCATATCCTTAATCAAAAATATCAAACATCCAAAAATCACTGGCTATTCAACGAAGAGCCTTGAACATCATACCCTGATATGCAACACAGAGTCTTTAACACAACACCCAGCTGTGCAACACATCCTTGAACATCTTCTGCAACACAGTCTGGAAATTCATAACCAGGTAGGCTATGCAACACACAGAACCTTGAATATTATACCCAGGTATAACCTATAACACAGAGCCCACCATTCTCTTAACATTACTGAACAATATACAGTGGGGCAAAAAAGTATTTAGTCAGCCACCAATTGTGCAAGTTCTCCCACTTAAAAAGATGAGAGAGGCCTGCAATTTTCATCATAGGTACACTTCAACTATGAGAGACAGAATGGGGGGGGGGGGGAAAGAATCCAGGAAATCACATTGTAGGATTTTTAATGAATTAATTGATAAATTCCTCGGTAAAATAAGTATTTGGTCACCTACAAATAAGCAAGATTTCTGGCTCTCACAGACCTGTAACTTCTTCTTTAAGAGGCTCCTCTGTCCTCCACTCGTTACCTGTATTAATGGCACCTGTTTGAACTCGTTATCAGTATAAAAGACACCTGTCCACAACCTGAAACAGTCACACTCCAAACTCCACTATGGCCAAGACCAAAGAGCTGTCAAAGGACACCAGAAACAAAATTGTAGACTTGCACCAGGCTGGGAAGACTGAATCTGCAATAGGTAAGCAGCTTGGTGTGAAGAAATCAACTGTGGGAGCAATTATTAGAAAATTGAAGACATACAAGACCACTGATAATCTCCCTCGATCTGGGGCTCCACGCAAGATCTCACCCCGTGGGGTCAAAATGATCACAAGAACGGTGAGCAAAAATCCCAGAACCACACAGGGGGACCTAGTGAATGACCTGCAGAGAGCTGGGACCAAAGTAACAAAGGCTACCATCAGTAACACACTACGCCACCAGGGACTCAAATCCTGCAGTGCCAGACGTGTCCCCCTGCTTAAGCCAGTACATGTCCAGGCCCGTCTGAAGTTTGCTAGAGAGCATTTGGATGATCCAGAAGAGGACTGGGAGAATGTCATATGGTCAGATGAAACCAAAATATAACTTTTTGGTAAAAACTCAACTTGTCGTGTTTGGAGGAGAAAGAATGCTGAGTTGCATCCAAAGAACACCATACCTACTGTGAAGCATGGGGGTGGAAACATCATGCTTTGGGGCTGTTTTTCTGCAAAGGGACCAGGATGACTGATCCGTGTAAAGGAAAGAATGAATGGGGCCATGCATCGTGAAATTTTGAGTGAAAACCTCCTTCCATCAGCAAGGGCATTGAAGATGAAACGTGGCTGGGTCTTTCAGCATGACAATGATCCCAAACACACCACCCGAGCAACGAAGGAGTGGCTTCGTAAGAAGCATTTCAAGGTCCTGGAGTGGCCTAGCCAGTCTCCAGATCTCAACCCCATAGAAAATCTTTGGAGGGAGTTGAAAGTCCGTGTTGCCCAGCGACAGCCCCAAAACATCACTGCTCTAGAGGAGATCTGCATGGAGGAATGGGCCAAAATACCAGCAACAGTGTGTGAAAACCTTGTGAAGACTTACAGAAAATGTTTGACCTCTGTCATTGCCAGCAAAGGGTATATAACAAAGTATTGAGATGAACTTTTGTTATTGACCAAATACTTGTTTTCCACAATAATTTGCAAATAAATTCTTTAAAAATCAGACAATGTGATTTTCTGGATTTTTTTTTCTCATTCTGTCTCTCATAGTTGAAGTGTACCTATGATGAAAATTACAGGCCTCTCATCTTTTTAAGGGGGAGAACTTGCACAATTGGTGACTGACTAAATACTTTTTTGCCCCACTGTACACACTTCAGATTCATGAACATGAACACTATTTATACACAAATTCTGCCCTCCGCTCCTTTTCCAGAAAATGGTCTGTGACCCTGTCATACCAGCTGGTTGTGCTTTCCAGAGACTTCACCAATTTCTGTTAGCAGCTAGCACTGCAGATCCCAATAAGGCTCAAGCTAGCCTACAACCAGATTGAACTACAAATGAAATAAACGAGTGAATTCACGAATGATCAAACTGATAGAATGGATGAAAGTTAACGGAGCACAACGAGTAATATTTACATTTATTTACAGAGTAATATACAGAGACATCAATGAGAAGAACGGTTTATATGAAAAGAAATTCGGACAGCACTTTGGCACACGACTACACTTTCTCGACATCCGCTAGGGACTGACTGATCATACTTCCATGTTCCTCGCCGAAGTACCGCCCTCCTCATGTCTTTCAAACACTACCTCCAATAATCCTTTATCAGCCCAGCTTCTTGTCCCTCCCACTGTCTCATTTAGTCCCAGAGAAGCGCGGCTTCCCTGGAAGTGACGATTTTGTTGATTTTAACCAATAACAACTAGCCGAAATTGGCTGTTCAGAGCCGTCTCATAGACTGCAATGGATACCCGGCTGCCAGTCAGTGACTACGTTTACATGCACATCCAAATCGAGCTGCTGTCGGTAATCGAGCTGAAGGTCCCAGCAGGGTGCCAGAGAAATCCAATCCTACATGCACACAATGAAATCGGGCTATTGTGTGAGGTGCATTGTGCACCCGAGCCACAGGTGGCGCAACACGCCCCATCGTGTTGGTACACTTCCGGTTGTCGTCATGAAGAAGAGCTATTCAAGAGTGTAAACAAAGTTATCAGTTCCGTGTTCTCCATTGTGCGTTTTTCTCCTGTCCATGAATTTTAATATATTCAACTCCTTAAGCTGAATGAGCATGAACTCTGTCTCCTCATTGCTCCAGAAGTGCACGTTTCTGCTTGCCTGTGGCAGTGGGGGCGTGGTCAAGCACCGGTCTGTGACAGGAGGGCGGAGCCAGGGAAGGTGAGTGGCAGAATCACTTCACCTGACGGTAATTAACCTGTGTTTGTGTGTCTTCCCAGTAACCGTGCCCTATTTAAGGAGGCAGAGGGAGAGCAGAGGGGACAGCTCATCCCGGGACTAGAACACAGCGCGCGCGCGCGCGTGTGTGTTTTTCTCTCAAGAATAAAAGTAGGCTGTTAAACTGAAAAGTCTGACAATAAAAAGCCTATTAGTACCAGAAGCTTTGTCCTGCCGTCCTCTGTACTCCACCCACACTTCAGAGAGCCCTACATCGCCATTTTCTCTTCTTCGTTTGTTCCTCCTGACCTCTTCTGCTGCTCGCTACTACTGTTGTCATGCCGACCGAGGCTGTTGTGTTTCCCGCTTGTGGTCTCATCACTCGCCACTTCCGGAAGTAGCTCGACAACTAGCTCGATAGGGTATACATGCACAAAGTAGCTCGGCAGAAATCGCATAAACTAGGTCGTGTAGCTCGATTCCGAGAAATCAAGTTCGGTTCAATTTCAGCCGAATTAAGGTGTATACATGGCATTTTGAACTTCGATTTCAGTTGAGCAACGGCAGAAATTCGATTCTCTCTATGTGCATGTAAACGTAGTGAGTGTTGCCAGATAATGCTGACGTTTTCCATCCCAAAATATGTTCAAAACCCGCCAAAATGCACTTAAAACCACCCAATCTGGCAACACTGCTACCAGTTCATAGAGCCCATTGAAATAAGAAAGGTTACAGCCTGGCAGCAAAGGTGATTCTCGTAGCGAACTGCAAGTTCATCAGACATCACTCAAATAAGTTACAGGATAGTTATGAACATAAATACAATCATGGGTATATATTATGTTATGCAAGTTATTGTTTTAATGAGAATTCAACGTCGTAGATGCCGCAGTTTGGGGAGAGAATTTTAGGGGAAGCTCGGCTTCCCTTGTTATCTCTGAGAAATCGCCCCTGATCTTAATCATCTAATTATGTGACTTATGAAGTGAACTGGTTGGACCAGCTCTTATTTAGGGGTTTCATATGAAAGAAGATGAATACCTATGCACATTCCAGATTTCTGTTTTTTCATCTTAATTATTGTTTGTGTCACAGTAAAAAAAACAATGTGCACCTTTAAAGTCGTAGGCATGTTGTGTAAATCAAATGGTGCTAACCCCCCAAGAATCTATTTTAATTCCAACTTGTAATGCCACAAAACAGAACAAACACCAAGGGGGATGAATACTTTTGCAAGGCACTGTACAAATAAGGACTCTCAGCAACACAGACTTTGGAAAAGCCTTGTATTTTGTATGGGGTGCCAAGTGTCACCGGGCCCATTTCGTGGACGAAATGCATTTCGTCCATCACAGAATGCATTTCGTCATCACAAAATGCATTTCGTCGGACGAAATGCATTTCGTGATGGACGAAATGCATTTCGTCCGACGAAATGTATTCTGTGATGGACGAAATGCATTTCGTCCGACGAAATGCATTTTGTGATGACGAAATGCATTCTGTGATGGACGAAATGCATTTTGTCCACGAAATGGGCCCGGTGACACTTGGTACCCCATAATTTTGTATCGCTTTTTTGGTTTTGACCCGGTTTGTGCTTTTGGACTTGGAGTATTGTATTCCCTCTGATATCCTGTCTGTGCCTCACTCAACCACTGCCTGCTTTTCGACTCTGCCTTTGTCTCCATTTTGGATCTGTTTGCAAGCATGCTTTCAATAAAACTCTAACTGCACTTACATCCATCTACCGCCCTTACACGACAGAAACTGTCAATTGTCCAACAAGCTAATGGACTAATAAACCTGTTTTAACTATGTTTAAATGAAACTGTCATGACTATTTTACATAAAATGTGTTAGTAAATATCCATCCATCCAGTATCTGTAGTCGCTTATCCTGTGCAGGGTCGCAGGCAAGCTGGAACCTATCCCAGCTGACTATGGGCAAGAGGCGGGGTACACCCTGGACAAGTCACCAGGTCATTGCAGGGCTAACACATACAGTAGAGACAAACAACCATTCACACTCACACCTATGGTCAATTTAGAGCTACCAATTAGCCTTACCTGCATGTCTTTTGGATTGTGGGGGAAACCAGAGCACTCGGAGGAAACCCACACAGACACGGGGAGAGCATGCAAACTCCACACAGAAAGGCCCTCATCAGCTGCTGGGCTCAAACCCAGGACCTTCTTGCTGTGAGGCAACAGTGCTAACCACTATACCACTGTGCTGCTTGTCAGCAAATAATCCCACACTATTTTCTCATCTCATTCTCATCTCATTATCTCTAGCCGCTTTATCCTTCTACAGGGTCACAGGCAAGCTGGATCCTATCCCAGCTGACTACGGGCGAAAGGCGGGGTACACCCTGGACAAGTCGCCAGGTCATCACAGGGCTGACACATAGACACAAACAACCATTCACACTCACATTCACACCTATGGTCAATTTAGAGCCACCAATTAGCCTTACCTGCATGTCTTTTGGATTGTGGGGGAAACCGGAGCACTCAGAGGAAACGCACACAGACACGGGGAGAGCATGCAAACTCCACACAGAAAGGCCCTCACCAGCTGCTGGGCTCAAACCCAGGACCTTCTTGCTGTGAGGCAACAGTGCTAACCACTATACCACTGTGCTGCTTTCTGCTAAATTATTAATATTGCCATCTCTACATGTTTTAAACTCTTTACTTTTACAGTCTCTCCATGTTTTAAATTCTACTTAACTTTTATTCTATTTTATTCTGCTGTTTTTTTTAAATTGAACTTTTATCTCATTTTATTATTTTATTTTTACTATTGTTTAATTCTCATTAATTTTCTTCCCCATTTATTTTATGTAATTTTATTTTCTATTGTTTACTGTTTTGCTTTTACTTCTGTAAAGCACATTGAACTGCCACTGTGTATGAAATGTGCTATATAAATAAACTTGCCTTGCCTTGCCCACACTATTTTTTAAAAAGCAAATTAAAAATAAGCGCTGGATAAAAACCCATTTATCTTATGTAAATAAAGATACAAATTTCATTGTCCAGTGGTCTTCTTCTTCTTTCATATGAGACATCATGCGACAACATGCTGCAGCCAAATTGTTGTCTCCTGTTTGGGGGTCTGGTGGTCAAGTGTTTGAGATACATTGCCTTGCACTTACAGTCGGGTTCCCTGTGGTGGTACTCATACAGATGGATGGACATCATATGGTCAAGCAATCAAAAATCAGGTCGATGTATTTCTATAAGTATGGGGCTCCGCTTTGCACGTCCAAAGTGTGCATGAGGAGCTCTGCTATGAGGCTTGGAGTTATCATATGCATATGGCTAATATAGCTAATAGCTAATAATAGTTAATAGCTTTTACTTTTTCAAAGCAACAGCAATAATTTGAAGCAGTTACCGTTTCACCATTATATAGCATTGTTTCTAAAACAAACATGAAAAGAACTAGTGCTCCCATATCCCATAAACTGTCAGTAAATAAACATAGCCAACATTAATAATCTTGCTGGTATATGCAATGAATATTAACAGGGTGTGTTGGTATAGAACAAAAATCAACGACAGGGTGGTATGATGTGGCCTGATACTGATTATTTTCCTATAGCAGTATATCCTGGTGTTTATTTTCCTTTTATACCAGAGCTGGTTCCAAAGTTGCCAAGCCGAGGAGTGGTAGTGGGGATAAGCTTCCATTGCTTAAAAAGTGCTCTTTACAACATGCGTCTCAAACAGCCTCTGGCAACCAAGTCCAACTCCTGTCCTTCTTGTGTGGCTTAGCCTGTAAGCCTAGTGGAACTGCTCCTACCAACAGGAGAAGGGGCGAGGGCAGGTCCTGGCACCTTAAAACCAGTGCTTCAGGTAGATGGAACTCATCAGCCTGGGAGGGCAGGCCATTTAAGAGAAGGAAAACTCTGATTTCAAACCTCTGCTGCCTTGTGGCCATACCTAGTAATGGGAAAGGCTTCGGGAATAAACCCTGAGGATAAATCTGGAGCCAGAGTCCCTAAGGCAGTCTGATGTCATATTCAACCTCATTCTGGCAACTCCTGCGATGACCCTGGTGCCAAGCTGTATTGGCCCCTGCCTTTCCCTTGGACAACATTGGTGGCACGGAGAGGGGAGATGTGCTGCATGGGCAACTGCCAATCTGTCATAAAACCCTGCCCAGGCCTGTGCCCTGGAGAGAGACAGTCCAGCGGAACACAGCCTACTGGTCAACAACAGTCTACTAGTTATAAGTCAGCGCTCCATTAGCATAGAGCAAGGTGACAGGGGTTGCTTTCAATGGAGGGAGAGGTCATCGTGCCTCACTGGACAGCTACCATCCGCCTTAAGCTGGGCAGCCCCCAGCCAATAAGGTGTTGTCCCACCACAGTCCGCCTGCCTCACTAGGTGCATGGGGTTTAGGGATACATGTATCCTGAATTGTGGTCTGTAAACACTGCACCAAACAAAACAATGAGGAAACAAGGAAAGAAGTCAGCATTCAGACTTGGATGTTGGAACGTATGGACTATAGACCCCTTTCACTGACGTCACCCGAAACCAGAAGTAAACAGACCCTGTGCCATTTTGGAAGACCAACAAACTCGTGATTAGGGGGAAATAACGGCAGCGGTATGTGAACCCACGAGAATAAAGTGGAGTGGCAAACGATGTAAACAAACAAATCTGAGCTGTTTTATTTATGATTTATTGGCCCAACAGTAGACTTGAAAGAAACCTGTGTGAGACTTGGCAAAAAACTGTGGATATAATGGATAAGTCTGTGCATGATCTGCGGACACTTTGAGGTAAGCAAACGCAAGAAATTCAGATTTAAAACATGCTAAATTGGCCCCAAGTTGATAACTGTATGAGGAGCAAGCCTCCCAGACTTCTACAATTTAATAATAATAATAATTTAGGATGGTTTGGGGCTTGCTCGCTGCTGCCAGGTTGGTTGTTGAGTAGCCTGACTGTTTTTTTTTTTTTCTTGCGTGTGGTATCATTGTTGACGCGAGGTTGTTTTTTGAACATGCCAATGTGGACACGATTTCCCCTGATGAGTTATGACTTCAGACGTGATGCGTGTGTGGAGGTGTGGAGTCTGCGTGATATGTGCGTAAGATAGGCTTCTCATGTGTTTGGAGATCTGCGCTCCGAGACAAGCGCAAGCGCCCCCCCAAGGGAAAAAAAGGGACCCCCCGAAAATATCGGCATAGTTCGAACACTGAGTGTAGGCACTGGGTGTAAACAACAAATAGTTTACAATGTCTGGGTAGCAAACAGATGGCAGAATTGGTGTCAGGTCCTCCTTATGTTTCCATTCTCCCTTGCCGCGAGTCTTATCATATGGGTCAAACCCATCAATCACAGCCAGTTTCTCCACATACCGTGCCCTTTCTGCAGCTGGTAATGTACTCACATAACCAGAATTATCAGCCATCGTGTCACTTTACTCTCGCTCGTACTTTGTTTTATATTGTGAGTGCATGTACTTGGTCTTCCAATATGGCGCCTAACAAAATCTCGCGGCGCGGTGACGTCATGTGAAAGGGGTCTATAACAACTAGTCTATCAGATGACCTTCACGAGGTCCCTGACACCTGCAAAACAGCAGTGATTAACAACGAACTGCTTTGTCTTCAAGTGGAAATCGCAGTGCTTCAAGAGACATGGCTTCCAGAGTCGGGGATCCTTTGTGAGAGAGAGTACACCTTCTTCTGGTAGAGGAAAGGCAAGGATGAGACCAGAGAACATGGTGTCGGCTTTGCCATGAAAAACTCACTGTTGAAGAGGTTGGAACCCAGCAACGATGGATCAGAGCAGATCTACTCACTTTGACTGCACACTTCTGATGGGCCTGTCAACCTTGTCAGCGCTTATGATCCAAACCTATAGTCCACACAAGATGCAAAAAATGAGTTATATGATCAGCTGTCAAAGAAAATACAGACAATCCCAAATCAGGAACAGCTGCTGCTACTTGGCGACTTCAGCGGTAGAGTGGGCACTGACCACAACTCCTGGCCAAGTTGTCTGGGATGGTATGGGATCAGTAACTTGAATGAAAATGGACAGTGACTGCTCGAGCTTTGCATGCTTCACGGACTATGTGTCACTAACACCTATTTCCAGGCCAAAGCTCAGCACAAAGTTTCCTGGCAACATTCCTGCTCCAAACACTGGCATCAGTTAGACTTGATCCTCACAAGACACAGCCACCTGAAAAATGTGCTCATGACACGGTCCTTTCAGAGCACTGACTGTGACATGAATCACTCCCTGGTCTGCTGCAAACTCAGACTCCAACCAAAGAGAATGCACTATGCTAAGCCTCCAGGCAAACAGCATATCGATGCTACCATGATCCAAAACTCAACCAAATCGGCGGTATCCATTAAGTCACTGGAAGACATCCTCCTTTCAGATCCACCAAGAGGAACTGTTCAGCAGGAATGGCATTCTCTTAGGGACATCATCCACAGCAGTGCATTGAAGACCTTCAGGAGGAAGTGAAGCAAGTCACAGGATTGGTTTGAAGCAAGCATGAATGAGTTCAACGTGACCATCGAGGAGGAGTGTTCTACACTATTGAAGCACAAACACCAACCCACTCAGGCAACATTACAAGTGTTTAGGGCAGCTAGGAACAACATACAGAAGACAGCCAGATGTTGTGCGAATGACTACTGGCTACAACTGTGTGAAAGCATCCACTTGTCATTCGACATGGGCAACATTCGTAGAATGTACAATGGGATCAAGACCATCAATCCAACCCAGATCAAGGCAGCTCTGCTGAAATCCAGGACAGGTGAGGTCATTAAAGACAAACGCAAACAGATGGAGAGATGGGTGGAGCATTACTCCGAACGCTACTCCAGGGAAAACAGTATCTCAGACAATGTGCTAGATACCATAGAATGCCTACCAATCATGGAGGAACTGGACGCATTACCGACCTCTGAGGAGCTGAGCAGAGCCATCGACAAATTACCCACTGGAAAGGCACCAAGGTTGGATGGCATCCCACCAAAGGGCATCAAGTGTGCAAAGGGAGTACTGCTTAACCACATGCTGGAACTACTCTGTCAGTGCTGGGAGGAGGGAATGGTGCCGCAAGACATGAGCGACTGCAACATTATCACCCTCTATAAGAACAAGGGGGACCAATGTGATTGTAACAATTACAGAGGAATCTCACTGCTGAACAGCGTTGGGAAGGTCTTCGTCTGCGTGGTCCTGGACAGACTACAGAAAATCACAGAAAGGGTATACCCCAAATCCCAGTGCAGTTTCAGGTCAGAACATTCCACAATTGACATGATCTCCTCTCTCTGACAGCTACAAGAGAAATGCAAAGAGCAAAAACAACCACTCTATGTCACCTTCATTGACCTCACAAAGGCATTCAATCTTGTGAGCAGAGATGGCTTGTTCAAAATCCTTGCCAGGATTGGTTATCTTCCAAGACTTCTCAAGATAGTCAAATTGTTTCACGTGGACATGAAGGGTGTTGTTCAATTTGATGGCTCTTCTTCAGAGGCTTTCAACATCCGCAGTGGTGTGAAGCAGGGCTATGTGCTTGCACCTACCCTATTTGGCATCTTCTTTGTAGTCATGCTGAAACATGTGTTTGGAACTTCAATCGATGGTGTCTACCGCCATACAAGATCGGATGAAAAGCTGTTCGGTCTCTCTCGGCTGAGGGCAAAATCTAAGGTCCATAAAGTGCTCATTAGAGACATGTTGTTTGCAGACGATGCAGCATTAGCAACACACTCCGAAGAGCAACTGCAGAGACTTATGGACAACCTCTCAAGAGCCTGCCAGGAGTTCAGCCTAACCATTAGTCTGAAGAAGACCAAGATGATGGGCCAAGGCATTGAGCAACCTCCCACCATCAAAATCAATAACTATGAGCTGGAGGTAGTTCACGAATTCACATACCTAGGTGCTACTGTCACAGACAGCCTCTCCCTAGACTCTGAGATAAATAGGCAGATCGGACGAGTGGCTACCACATTCACCAGGCTGACCAAGAGAGTCTGGGAGAACAGGAAGCTGACTATGAACACCAGAATTGCAGTCTACAGGACATGCATCCTCAGCACACTACTCTACAGCAGTGAGACCTGGAGCCTCTACTCCAGGCAGGAGCGATGTCTCAATGCCTTTCACTTTCACAGCCTGAGACATGTTCTAGGCATCAAATGGACTGACCGAGTCACCAACGCCAAAGTTCTCACCGGGTCCAGTTACCCAGCCTCTTCATTCTTCTCCACCAGTGCCATCTCTGCTGGCTTGGACATGTGCATTGCATACCGGATGGGAGGATTCCGAAAGATCTCTTGTATGGGGAACTGGCCATCAGCAAGAGAGCGTGAGGATGACCTCATCTTTGCTTTAAGGACGTCTGCAAAAGGGACATGAAGTCAATGGATCTGGATGTCGAGAGATGGGAAGATGTTGCGAACAATCGCTTACGCTGGAGATGTGAATTACACAGAGGGTTGGAGCGAGGAGAAGAGAAACTGAAGCTTGCCGCCGAGGAAAAGGGTGTTTGATGAAAAGACAACAACAAAGCAACATCGGGAGACAGCGTCTTCAAATGCAATCACTGCAACTGAGACTGTGACTCCTGTGTGGGCTTGTACAGTCACAACAGATGCTGCACCGTAATCAGCAGCTAAATCAACCCTCTCTGGCCGCAGATCCATGGTCTCTCAAGACCGACGGATCCCACAGTATACCAGAGCAAATTTCTTTCACAAACATTTTTTATTTTGTAAAGAATACACCCCATATTTTTATCAGTTTATAAATACATTTAATGTTGTTGATAATCTGCTAAGCAAGTTAGCTCCTGTTATCAGTAGTGTTATAGTCATCCCCTCACTTTTTCTTGAAATGAATAAGAGAATTTTAATGTAGTTTATTACAGAGATATGAGAAATTGCAATGTCCTGAAGCCTTTTCAGCAACAAGAACAGTTTTGTCTCTGTGTTACAAAATACTAATACTGGAGACTCCTTCCAAAAGTGTGAAATGAAAATATCCTGAGAGAAAACCTCACTATATCAACAATGTGGGTTTTGTGTTGTTAAAAATCAGTAAGTTTTTTTTTAACGATTATCATTAGCCTTGCATTATATGGAGTATACTGCACGGGCGATTGCTCTAAGACAACGAGGGAGGCTCAGCCTCCTCTAAAAATGCCCTTATAACTTTAATGTGTGCGTGAGTTTCTCCCCTCGTGACAGCGCGATGCAGCGCAGACTCAGTGGGCTTCAATGGCATTGGGAGCTCTGCGCTTTCAATCTCAAAATGCAAGACGGTTATTGGACAAATACTGCGAAAACGCCCGCCTACGGACTCCCACGGACTCCCAGCCTCAGTGGACTTCGGTGGCATTTGGGAGCTATGCGCTGTTCAATCTCAAAATGCAAGACGGTTATTGGACAAATACTGCGAAAACGCCCGCCCACGGACTCCGAGCCTCACATGGGAGGGACATGGCAGTTTCCGCGAGAAGACTGGTGATTGGTGAAAGCGGCCGGATATTTTCTTTGATTGACAGCTCGTTTCAACTATAGACAGGCAGCGGTACAGTGTTGCCAGATTGGGGGTTTCCCGCTCAATTGAGCGGTTTTAAGTGCATATTGGCGGGTTTTGAACATATTTTGGGCTGGATAACGTCAGCAGTATCTGGCAACATCAGTTCAGTCCCATGCGGATTCGCAAGTGCTGTATTGTAAGAGATCAGCTTACATTTCGATTTCATTCATTACATACGGTTTCTACCAGCTTTTTTAGTTTGTATATATTTTCATTGTAAATAAAGTGCAAATATAGTGTTGTCAAGTTTGCTATCTTAGTTCCAGAAATTTCGTTTATGTGAGTGACTGAACTTGAACTTGAGGGGGCTAGTCAGCTAGCAAGAAAGCTGCGCACGGAGGCCAAGCATTGCTGATTTAATTTTGGTGAAGCCATTTGCCAGTCTTCCTTTCGAGGAAAAAATTAAAATTAAAGAGCAGGGTAGACCAACGCCTCAAATTGACTTGGTGAAAAAGGTAGGGAATAATACTCGTTCCTTTCAGCTCTCCTGGTACGAGAAAGTGAATTGGCTAACAGCAAGTGACCCACATCAACAACAGTAAATAGGCTACTTTAGTAATATGTCATGGATGGACCAAAAATATAGAATCTATTTAAAATGTTTATGCTGAGTATATTATATTGGAATATATTTTTCTCTGGATATGAATTAAACACAGCTACAATTTGGAAAACATTTTTAAACAAAAACACAGCTGAGAACATTTCACACTACAGACCTGGATTAAAAGTGAAGGGTTATCAAAATTGTCAATAAAACATTTCTCAGTCAAAATAAGTAAAATATAGGGAAAGTGTCATTGAATGAAATGTGTGGCACCCAGCTCTACTGCTGAGGTTCATGACAAAGAGCTGCTTTCAATAATGATCAATTTTTAAACAACATGCCACAATTTTAAAATATAAAATGTGAAAATATACCCCCCTCCCCCCAACACCACTATCATGTATATTGGACAGTAGGCTAATGGGCCAAAAGAACCTGTTATTTCACAGTTTGTGACGCTGCCAACAATCAGCCAGATCAGAGGCAAGGGTATGGGCAAAATTGATGTGTTTTTTCTTTTAAAATCTGGAAATATCGTAACCGACCAGCCTCCCGTTTGAAAGACTACCAGCTGCCACTGGTATACTGTCTAAAGAAGACTTTGAGAGAAGGTGAATTAGCTGTTAGTATAGAAATGATAATGTATCAGAGCAAGCATACTAAAAGCAGAACTCCATAATTAAGAGAATATGGTAATGCATCAACCTGTTTTTTGATGGCTTTTGTGAATGACAAACGTCCGTACATGTACCACCACAGGAAACCCGATCATAAGTTCAAGGCAACATATCTCATAAACACTTGAGCACCATATAACAAAATTTGTATCTTTATTTACATAAGATAGATGGGTTTTTATCCAGCACTTATTTTTAATTTGCTTTTTTAAAAATAACTTGGGGTTATTTACGAACACATTTTACACTCTTTGGGAGCTCTACTTTTAGGCAGTGCCTATATATATGGCACTGCATAGGCCCACACCCATATATATATATGTGTGTGTGTGTGTGTGTGTGTGTGTGTGTGTGTGTGTGTAATATAAACCTGTGATCTGCACTTACAGAAAATTAATCAACACCATCTGACCAATCAGAATGGAGAATCCAGTAGTGCTGTGGTATACATACTTCTACTCTACATCTCATACATCTACTCTAGTGTGTTGATTAGCTTGTATAATAATGTTCTTCCACATGTAATAACATAAGGAAAGTACATTTAACATTTAGTACTTTATATTATTTACTAAGACATAAAAGAATTATTCTGGTCATTTACTGCTCAAATATACAGAATATAAACTGACACTGTTAGCGACTATTGTGCACAATACTGCAACACAGAGAAATCTCATCTCATCTCATTATCTCTGGCCACTTTATCCTGTTCTATAGGGTCGCAGGCAAGCTGGAGCCTATCCCAGCTGACTACGGGTGAAAGGCGGGGTACACCCCGGACAAGTCGCCAGGTCATCACAGGGCTGACACATAGACACAGACAACCATTCACACTCACATTCACACCTACGGTCAATTTAGAGCCACCAGTTAACCTAACCTGCATGTCTTTGGACTGTGGGGGAAACCGGAGCACCTGGAGGAAACCCACGTGGACACGGGGAGAACATGCAAACTCCACACAGAAAAGCCCTCGTCGGCCACGGGGCTCGAACCCGGACCTTCTTGCTGTGAGGTGACAGCGCTAACCACTACACCACCGTGCCGCCCACACAGAGAAATGATGTGGGCAAATTAACACTATCATGTCAATAAAATTTAAGTTATATAATAGAGCTATATTACAGATTTATCCAGAAATGAAACAACACTAACTCCGTGACGTGCATTAGATATAGTACAATACAATTCAGTACTGTGCAAAAGTCTTACATACATCTTATTTTTTGAGATATACTTTGTCTTAAATGTTTATTTATGCCTATATTGCATATTAGTGTGTTAACAGATCAAGCTGTCTGGGCTTTTATCTGCACATGGAACAATCTACCAGTTGTTTTTTTAGGGAAAAAAAATGTGCCACCCTCTTCATTTTTGGAATTTAGGCCTATGTGCTTTGTCGAAAAACTCAGTGTGCATCCACTATTGCTTTCTCACACTGCCTCTCTCTCTCTCTCCTTCTCTCCTCTTTTTCAAAAAATAAATCAAAGAGGGTATTAGGCAGCAGGGTTATCCCTGCCACTTTGCTGGAGGCACCCACTAATCTGTGCGTTTTGGAGAAACGAGGTTAGTTAAGCATTTTAATGGCCCAAGTCCTGTGGTAATTAGGCTTGGCCTGGAGGGAGCTCGGCTTGAGCCACTCGGGCCCTGAAATGGAGCCAGCGATCTAAAGCCCTCACACACACACACACAAACACACACACACACACACAATGGCTCTAACTAATTCACTGAGTAAACATTCTCTTTCTCTTCACACCATTGCACTTCCTCCTTAAAGTCCTTAAAGGGGTCTTTCTGTCTTCTCTTTCCATTATACATACATACACACACATTATATTTTATATATATATATATATATATATATATATATACACACACACACACATATACGTGTGTGTGTGTGTGTGTTTTTCCTCATACATATTATTAGTTTTTCTTTTATCCCCCCCATTCAGTCCTATTTTCTCTCATTTGATTTGTCCAGCTTAAACATTTTTCTTCCTTTGGGTTTTTGAAAGAACATTATCAGGTTTAGAGACAAATATAAAAGAGCATGAACTAAACAAGCTGAGCTGCTCACCCTGTGCTCCTACACTAGAGTGCTTGAAGTTGGGCTTGTACTTCTGTTCTTTCTCTTTGTCCCTCTTTCTGAACATCTCGAGACCCCTGGGGCCCTGTCTGCCATTGTTTCCCAACACAAAAAAACGAAGGCCTCACTCTCTGAGAGCTCAGTATCTGCTTGAACTCACATTAGTCATACTCCGCTGATAGAAAAATGGAACGGCTCGTATAATTAAACCAATCACAAAAGAAAAAAGATAAATTGGTCTTAGCATGAATGAGGTTTTTTTGGGGCCAATTTCAATGCGCTATTCAACTAGCATTTTCACAAATGTCTTTTACATTATAAAAATCTTAATCAGGTTACACTTGGAATGCAACTGAAACGAGATAGGAAGAGTCGTAAATCTCCATGGTGAAGATTCTGGGTAGTATCAGGTTCGGAGTGTATGAGTGCATGTCTTTTGTCCTGTGTTTTTGTGTATGCAGTGTGTGGTTATATGTGGTGTCAGTTCATCTCTGTGTGCCTCATTTGAGTGACAGGTGGCCCTGAGGTGTGAGGAACACCAAGCTCATCTTTCTCAAGTCCATGGATTCTTTGTTGATGTCGTATTCACTTCTGTTTTCCCTCTAAACCAAAGGCAGATGGTGAAATTGTCAAGTGTTTCATGCGTGCGTGCGTGCGCATGTGTGCGTGTGTATGTGTGTGGCAGTATGCAAAAATAATATTGAGGTATAACATTCAGGAAAATGGATCTGTGCTGACAGGATTATGTAACTATAACACCTAGCATTCATGATACATGCAACACCATTGCAAATTGCAATGCAGAATTTAAATATTATCATCACAACACAGTAGAGCAATAAGGAAATGCTTCCAGTTTGTGCTTTAATTGTGACTAATTTGTCATTGGTGTGCAATTAAAAGATACCAATGGTGAGTGTCAGGCAGTGCTGTTGTTCTCAAACTCACTTCTTCACTCTGTTTAAAGAAACACTTTAACAAAACAGTTCTCCTTTTACCCCAAATGCTTTCACCTGCACTGTAAAAAATGATTTGTTGTTTTAACTTAAAAAAGTTAGTACCCGGGCTGTCTTAAAATTTTGAGTTCATTTAAATTAATATAGTAAGTTAACACAACGAGGTGAACAATTTAACTTACTACATGAATTTCAATGAACTCAAAAGTTTAAGGCAGCCCGGGTACCAACTTTTTTAAGTTAAAACAACAAATCATTTTTTACAGTGTGAGACATGCTTGGTGTCCAAACTTTGCTTCTTTAATTTTGTACACTTTGTAGTTCATTTTCTTTCCTTCTTTCATTTCAATCTTTGTTCCATTAAAGTAATGTACAAGAAATTATCTGATATTATAGCTGACCAACACTCACTGACCTGTGTCAGATAACAGAGTGTATTATAATAATAATAATAATAATAATAATAATTATTATTATTATTATTATTATTATTATTATTATATTCTTTACGTGGGCGGCACGGTGGTGTAGTGGTTAGCGCTGTCGCCTCACAGCAAGAAGGTCCGAGTTTGAGCCCCGTGGCCGGCGAGGGCCTTTCTGTGTGGAGTTTGCATGTTGTCCGCGTGGGTTTCCTCCGGGTGCTCCGGTTTCCCCCACAGTCCAAAGACATGCAGGTTAGGTTAACTGGTGACTCTAAATTGACCGTAGGTGTGAATGTGAGTGTGAATGGTTGTCTGTGTCTATGTGTCAGCCCTGTGATGACCTGGCGACTTGTCCAGAGTGTACCCTGCCTTTCGCCCGTAGTCAGCTGGGATAGGCTCCAGCTTGCCTGCGACCCTGTAGAACAGGATAAAGTGGCTAGAGATAATGAGATGAGATATTCTTTACGTATTCTTGCTATATACCAGCACTTTACATCCTTGCTGTTAGCAGCTTGTGCTGTCTTTAATAGCCACTGTTTTTGTAAATGTGTAGGATAATTGTGCATGAGTAAAATCATTGCATCACTCTAATTACTTCACTATTTATGCAACACAAGGCATAAAGCGGTAGGACACCTTACAAATGACTGCTCTTCACTGTGATTAGTGAATTGGTCTATTTTATACTCAACACTGCATACTTAGGTCAAAACCCCGATTCCAAAAAAGTTGGGACAAAGTACAAATTGTAAATAAAAACAGAATGCAATAATTTACAAATCTCAAAAACTGATATCACCAATCCCCCTAATTCTGCACCGACAAATAGTGAAGCAATATCAGAAAGGAGTTCGACAGTGTAAAATTGCAAAGAGTTTGAACATATCATCATCTACAGTGCATAATATCATCAAAAGATTCAGAGAATCTGGAAGAATCTCTGTGCGTAAGGGTCAAGGCCGGAAAACCATGCTGGGTGCCCATGATCTTCGGGCCCTTAGACGGCACTGCATCACATACAGGCATGCTTCTGTCTTGGAAATCACAAAATGGGCTCAGGAATATTTCCAGAGAACATTATCTGTGAACACAATTCACCGTGCCATCCACCATTGCCAGCTAAAACTCTATAGTTCAAAGAAGAAGCCATATCTAAACATGATCCAGAAGCACAGACGTCTTCTCTGGGCCAAGGCTCATTTAAAATGGACTGTGGCAAAGTGGAAAACTGTTCTGTGGTCAGACGAATCAAAATTTGAAATTCTTTATGGAAATCAGGGACGCCGTGTCATTCGGACTAAAGAGGAGAAGGACGACCCAAGTTGTTATCAGCGCTCAGTTCAGAAGCCTGCATCTCTGATGGTATGGGGTTGCATTAGTGTGTGTGGCATGGGCAGCTTACACATCTGGAAAGACACCATCGATGCTGAAAGGTATATCCAGGTTCTAGAGCAACATATGCTCTCATCCAGATGACGTCTCTTTCAGGGAAGACCTTGCATTTTCCAACATGACAATGCCAAACCACATACTGCATCAATTACAGCATCATGGCTGCGTAGAAGAAGGGTCCGGGTACTGAACTGGCCAGCCTGCAGTCCAGATCTTTCACCCATAGAAAACATTTGGCACATCATAAAACGGAAGATACGACAAAAAAGACCTAAGACAGTTGAGCAACTAGAATCCTACACTAGACAAGAATGGGTTAACATTCCTATCCCTAAACTTGAGCAACTTGTCTCCTCAGTCCCCAGACGTTTACAGACTGTTGTAAAGAGAAAAGGGGATGTCTCACAGTGGTAAACATGGCCTTGTCCCAACTTTTTTGAGATGTGTTGTTGTCATGAAATTTAAAATCACCTAATTTGTCTCTTTAAATTATACATTTTCTCAGTTTAAACATTTGATATGTCATCTATGTTCTATTCTGAATAAACTATGGAATTTTGAAACTTCTACATCATTGCATTCCGTTTTTATTTACAATTTGTACTTTGTCCCAACTTTTTTGGAATCGGGGTTGTATATATATATATATATATATATATATATATATATATATATATATATATATATGTGTGTGTGTGTGTGTGTGTGTGTGTGTGTGTGTGTGTGTACGGTGTGTCATAAAGTGTCAAAAACCATTTCCCGTCACAATTAAAGGAAATTATGCAATGATTTATGCATACATTTTTTAATAAAAAAAATTACCTTGAGTTACTGTTCAGTCTGGTATGGTGAAGTATATATTTCATTTATGCATATGTAGGACATGAAAGATTAGACTGTTACCTGGAGAAGGAGGGAGAAAGACGAGGAAGGAGGAGGATTGTGGCTGTGTGTTTATTGGCTATTGGCATGTTAGTCATCATTTTCTGCCTTGAGCTGTTAATCAGTCTCACTCCCTCACTCCCTCTCTCTCTCTTTCTAGCTTCCTCTGATTGGACCTGCATTGAGCAGATCAGGATTAACACAGAGACTTGATAAAGGGGTCATAGGTGCCTGGTTATTTTGTGTGTATGAAGAAAATAGAGACTGTGAGAGGGCTGGTGCTTGTCTAACAGCCAGAAGCATTTTTGTGTCAGTGGGTGGTGTGTGTGTGTGTGTGTTTGTTGTGCGGGAGTATATGTGTCCATAGCATGCCTGTCAGTCTCAATATGTTTGGAAAGGACTACCAGCAAGGCATATATATATATATATATATATATATATATATATATATATATATATATATATATATATATATATGCGCCTTTGTGTGTGTGTTTGGTGTCAGATGAGGCTAGAAGGCGGACATGGATTTGATGGATAAGGTTAGCCAAGCTATCAGACAGGAACATCACAATCAAGCCGTCAGCGCGATGCCCCCCCCCCCCCCCCTCTTCCTTTGATAAACAGAGGAATAGGATTACAATTGGGATGTAGCTTCGGGCATCATGGAGGACTGGGCAGTCTTTCAGCAAGACAAGAGCACCCACCATGCAGCATTTATCAAAACAGCCTTAAAATCCAAGGGAATGGGTGGATTAAAAAAAACAGAGCAAGAGGGACATAGAGAGAGAGGGAGGTCACAACATGCAGAATACCATCATACTCACAGAACAGTTACCTGGGTTAATGTCAGAAACTATACTCATTACATTAAAATTTGTAATGAGTTCTCGTGAACTCCTCCTGTTTTTAGCAAACTATAATCTGCTTGAACCCAATCGGCTTTCTAGATTTTATAATAATATGGTACAGTTAACATACTGAATATTAAAAAGTACAAAAACAAAACAAAACAAAAAACAAAACGATACTTATACCCATGTCCCTGTTATTATTAGCGATATACTGTTTGTGGTGTCCCAATATTTTTCCCCTCTTCGTTTTTTTTTTGGCACATATTAGTTTGTTCTTACAAATACATACTTTTTTTGTTCATATTTATAAGTACAAAGTAAAAAGAAATTATATCTGTACATTTTAAGTAGATATAAAGACTGGATATATATATATATATATATATATATATATATATATATATATATATATATATATATATATATATATATATATAAATGTGTGTGTGTGTGTGTGTGTGTGTGTGTGTGTGTGTGTGTGTAAAACAAAAGCTGCAAAAGCCCTTCACATGCTGATGGCAATACATGAACTTTGTTTCAGATATGCAACTTTGTGAAAATGTAAACTCTTTTTTTTATGCTTTCTTACATAGTGCATTTTCGGGTTCATAATTATTGCCACCAGCCACCAAACAGCACCAAATCATCAATAATCCACCGCGTATATTACAGTGGGTAGCAGTTGCTCTTATAGTTGTGCTCATGACAAAAATGTTACATTTTGGTTTTAGCTGCTGAGATTGTACCTTCACTGATGCTTGGTGAAGTTCGGGTAGTGCGGTTCAGTTTTGTGGGTTGGTCTCAGCGAGGACTTCTTTCTTATAATGCTTCCCAACGGCTTGTAATGAAGCTAGCATTCAACAGTTGAGTTCCAAAGTGGACAGCCACAAGAATCAATTAAACTGTGCAATTCTTAAACTCAGTGTCCACTTCCTGGCAAAGATCTGTTCCAAACGTGAAAATTTTCATTGTGACCCTGTTTCTATTTCATGGTATTATCTTTCACTATGCACAGTATTTGTAGCATACCCGCATGTTCAGGTCATCAGTCATCTGTTTCTATTGTTTTAATGAATGAATTAATGAATATGAGCTGGTTTCAGTAATTTTGGTACAGATACAGGGTGTTTAAAAAAAAAACTGATATAATTTCACAATCTAATAACTTTGCCAATTCTCGTTCAACTGACCTCAAATTTTAACAGCATGTGTGGAAACAGGTCAAAATTTTATGTTTAATGCTTTTTGTTTTTATCTTTTTAGGTATAGAAATGCCATTCACTGGAAAAGAAAAGGCGTTTTGTGTGTTAGAGTACGCTCGAACACAGTTGAACAAGACTGTGCAGCGTGCATTTATGAAAGAATTCTCTAAAAATGCACTGTTACCAGAAAAGACTGTTACCAAAGACATGCTGCAGCGTGTTTGGCAGGAGCTGGACTACCGATTTGACATGTGTCTGTGTCTCAGGCGGCACATATATCAAAAATTTGTGAAATCGTTCATGGAATCCACATACCTTTGAATTTCTCATTCAAATTTTGAGGAATAAATCTTATATTGCTCAGCATTAAGCCTGTTTAGTTTAATTTGCCTCGACTATGTAGTTTCTGGGATATTTACATCTCAAATAATATAAATTTTTTTGAAACACCCTGTATTTTGAGAGATAAAATTATTATTAGGGTGGCATTGTGGTGTAGCAGTTAGCACTGTTGCCTCACAGTAAGAAGGTTCTGGGTTCGAGCCCAGTGGTCTTTCTGTGTGGAGTTTGCATGTTCTCCCCATGTCTGCATGGGTTCCCTCCGGGTGCTCCGGTTTCCCCCACAGTCCAAAGACATGCAGGTTAGGCTAATTGGTGACTCTAAATTGACCGTAGGTGTGAATGTGAGTGTGAATGGTTGTTTGTCTCTGTGTCAGCCCTGCGATGATCTGGCGACTTGTCCAGGGTGTACCCCGGCTCTCGCCCATAGTCAGCTGGGATAGACTACAGCTTGCCCGTGACCCTGTACAGGATAAGCAGTAATGGATGGATGGAACTATTATTTAAAAAGTAGCTTTTTGTTGTACATAAATGTGTTTCTCCTATTATTTGAGCAGAACATTTTAAGTATTATAGTTAATGTCTATTTTCTATGATAACCTGTGTTCATTTTTATGAAGGGTGCAAATAATATTGGATGGTACCTTAAATATGTTTTTCATTTTGTTGAAGAAAATAAGCCATACATATACATCTTTTGTTGAAAAAAACCCTTAACATTATGTTAAAATGTGTTTTAACCTGAACATTATATAAAGACGGTCCTGCGATCGATCGGTGGCCCTTCCAGGACGTATCCCGCCTCTCGCCCAATGTCGGCTGTGATTGGCTGCAGCTTCCCTGTGACCCACAATGGATAAGCATCATAGAAAATGAATGAATGAATGAATGATCATTACATAAAGATTGATATTGAAAAACTCTGATTTTCTATATGTGGACCTTCGTATTTGACTTTAACTCCATCAGTTTCCTAATTATGGTTGGAAATCTCAGGGAACTATACAGTTTAATTCACTGTTCATTCAAGGTGCTACAGTGTGATTTTAATGTGGCTCATGTGCCTTGAAGCATCAATGTTTTACATTTATGTGGCCTGTATTATGATTTTTCGTCATTGTCCATATTAGATGCTTTTAAAGTTGATATAAATAATGATACTGATTTTTTTTTTTTATTTCAGTGGGTTAGGTAGGACAAGATGGAATCATATTTTCTACCAATCTGGATCTATGTGCAGACACACGATCAACTGGAAAGGGATAAAAAGCAAACAACTGGTGATGTAGGTATGGATGTAGAGTGCATGAGTTACATCACACAGTCAGCATTGTGGGATTCAGGCATAGTGAATGTTTATTTAGGCCACAGTCTGGGCCTAAAACATTTACCTAGCTGATGAATCAATCCTGGATATATTCTATTATCACTATTGATTGTGAATCTGATAATCATAATATATAACAAATGCTTGATTTGTTCCCAGTTATAAACAGTTATAACATTGATGATCTTGTATGTTTTAAACATTATCATTATTATAATTTATTATAACGCTTAATAAAGATATTAACAGACAGTACAGAATTTTAATAGATGATGTAATGTTAAGGAAATTGCTCACCCATTGGAAATTTGTTTTTAAATAACACCCAGGCAATTAATTCTGCCAAAGAGGCCCTGAACACCACAGCCTCAGAGATAATTGAATAAACGGTGTTTACCCCTTCCAAGAGCGACTCTTTCCTAAAGTGGTAATGATTAATAATTTGGTGTCGACACAAAAGGGCCTGTGTTCACACAGCACAAAGACGACACTGCTCTCCCGCTGCTCGTGTGCCTGGTCCACACCGGAGATTTTCTAAAATAACGATGGGGGAGCAGCAGGCCAATTAAGACCCATAAATTATGGAAGGCGTGTTGGAGTCAACCTGCGCCACACTCGAGTACTTTTCTGCTCTGTTATCTAACCATAAAGAGAAAACCCTCCCTGTGACCTAGAGAGGTGTATATGTAGGCAGAGGAGAGAAAGGGTGACAGTTATTCATCTTCCCTTATTCACTCAGTCTTTGTGTTGGTATTCAGGTGAACGCTTGGCTGGGCAGAAATTACAGCTCATGCTGGCCATACCTGCTCGATTTGAAACCACTGGAAGGACGACAGCATGACCCGCTTCCCTCCTTCCTCTCATTTACATGTGCATATTTCCTTTTTGCCATCCCTCTTTCTGTCTGTCTTCTCTCCCTCTGTTGGGGATCGCCTGAGGAAACTTCCATTATCCTTCTACTGTTTCATTGCCCCTGAGTGGGACCTGCACTCTTTTTCTTCTTCTCTTATTTTCACTCCCTGCCTCTCTCTCTCTCTCTCTCTCTCTGTCATCCTCTCAGTGCTGTGAGTCATGTGATAAGAATGAACCTCGGTACTAACCTGTTATACAGAAAGGAAATGTGGATGTGATCAATGACGGTGTCTTATTTTTGCCTTAAAAATGGTTTTGTTACACTGTGATAAAACATGAACGAATGTGGTACTTCATTTGGTTTCCAGTGCTGCTTTTTCAGAAAGCACATGCCTTTATTTATGAATGACAGTTATGTGGGGAAAACCATATAAATGCTAATATCTTACATTATTTTATGGTAGAGTTTTGTAAGATGAGTTTCATTAAGTTTTTAATTTGGCCCCTAATTTGCCTTCAGTACAGTATTTAATTACTACCTTTTTTCCCCTATTAACCCTTAAATACTGTTATCCTCCTTTGTGTTTTCAATTAGCCTTCAATTATCTCTACATTATTAGATTTAGGTAATCGCTGCCATGTTGCATCTTTGTTCATGAGGATTTATGGACTTGTTTGGCAACTGGAAACTTGGAACTTGCTTCATGGCTCACTCTCATTGTCTTCTCTGCTTTATTTCTTTCTTTTTTTCTTTTTTTTTTTGTTCCTTGCAAATGGGATCAGAGCTTTGTTGGCAAAAACCAGACCAAAATTGGGACTCATACCCAAACCTATGAGAACAGATGTGCCGTGACCAGGCTGTGTCCTACTCCAACACATTCCCTTCCCTTATGCAACATTCCCTAACCAAGGGCCAACTTGGGGCCAGCCAGGGTTCTGACAGAGAAAATCATGAAAGAAAAGAGGCATCGCTGTGCCCTGCCAAAGTAAGACATGGCGAGGCAATTGCCTCCTGGAGAACCCTGTTGGATGGCATCCCTCACTATGTAATTCCCTATGTGTTTGGCAGAACCAGGTCTTGACTCAATCAGGTGTGGGAGGGCCGGTTGATTATAATGCTGAAGTACACAGGGAATTCCTCTCTGAGAGAGAGGAAAGACAGAGATAGAGCAAGAGAGGGAGAGAGATGGCATGGGGGGTAGGGGGTTTCAAAGCTTTGCTTTCTTTCATGTGGGCATTCCCTCTTGTATACTGGTGCAGAAATAGATGGCAGCAGATCACTACAATCATTCATCATATCTGCTCAGCCGATCCGACCCTCCTTCACCTCTGCCAAGGATTGAAAGCAAGATACTCAATCTACTCACTGCTTATGCAGCTTCCTTAGGAGTGAAGATAGCATAACAACAAGGGCAGAATCCCTGTCAAACTTGAATATAAATAGCTTTAACACTTGTAACAAATTTTACATGTTCTGAATTTCAGAACCTATCAGAGAAAATGTGCATAAGATATTCATTGACATAATACAAATAAATAGCAATTTATGTGCATTGCTTTTGCTGGATTCATTGCTTCATGTTTGACACCTACACAGAAATGAAGCACTGCCTGTTGCTTTATTGTTTGCTCGTGTGAACTCAGGGTTATTTTGGTACTACGAAAAGAATAAAAGCAACACTTTCCTCACACTTATCCTCTGACCACACAGACACTCTTCAGTCTCCTCAGTTAATCAGATGGAGCCCTACACAATTCTGCACAAAACCCAAAACTTTGCCTTCTCTACCTCCAGTGATGAGAGTGTAATTTGTCTGTAAAGCGCTTTCGTGAAGCACTCTGACATTTGCCTGTGTGTTGTTTTAATGACTGGACTGAGGAGTGATTACAGGGCCTCTTTTCAGCAGCCGTGTGCTCTTTAGATAAGCTGACGTGGCATGATTTAGGTAGGAAGTGCCCTTACACAGTGGATAAGACAAGAACTGGAGATATGTGAGCACAATTGAGCTGGCTGGGGATGATGTATTGTTAGGTGAGCATCAGAAGATTAGCACACATAGAGGCCTACTGCTATTTGGGCTTTATCTCACTGTGAAATGCATTCACTCACCTTTGGTGGGAAGACTCGTCTCGAGAGTGGCGCTTTTCGAGTTGGCTATATAATTGTAAGCATGTCAAGTAAGGAGAGTGTAAGTTTCCTGACAACAGCTAGCAGAGTCAAGTAAGGCTTCACAACAGGTATCAGCAAGAGAGAAAATGGGGGAGAGAAAGAGTTTGAGAGTGGATGGTTCAAGAAGAGCAGGAAAGAAAAGGGAGCGACATGAGGAAAGAAAAAAAGATAAACAGTTTGACCTTCCGATTCTGCCAATTTCCACTGGCCGCTTTCCTCCTTGCCCCTCTCTTCTCCTGTCTTGCCCTCATCCCTGCGCACCGCCAATCCCTTTTGGAGGGATAAATAGCATCGCTGCGCTTTAATAGCCCCAGTCCCAAACAGCCGGCTGGGAGAAATAAAAGGAACTTTTCCCATTTATCTCTGGGAGAAAGGAGTTCCTATTAAGGCCCCCATAGCCAAGGGGTCTTTTCCTTCCAGCGCTGTGCTGCTTTGGAGATTGCTTGCTTGCTTGCTTTAAGATGCTATTGAGCGTTCACCAGGACAATTACATGGCAATACAACGCCCCCCCCCAAAAAAAAAATAAAATAAATAAATAATCCAACACCACGATCCAGAAGTGACCCCTCCACACCCTGCCACACACACACACACACAGCCTCATAGTCCTGTAGCTCCATGCCAGAGTTGCAGTAGATACTGCTCATGATAAGCTTGAACGTGTGTGTGTGTGTGTGTGTGTGAGGGAGGTACAACAGAGCGGGGGGCAAAGTGATAATGGCTCACTGAATGGTTTGGAATAAAGTATCATGGCAAAGCGCCTGGAGTCAGACACCCAGGTTAGCAATGCAAATGGTTTTCACCCCGGCTCTCCCAGCTGGTGTAATGACAGCCCTCCAAACAGTATGTATGATGAAACAGAGCAGGGGAGATATATAAATAAAAATAGCACACCTTCCTTGAAAATGACTTTATGTTGCCTTTGGGGATCTTCAGATGCACCTTTTGTGCTTTTCCTGTAGGCTCTCACTATCCACCCCCCCCCCCCCCCCCTTTTTTTCATTTGATAAGGCACACAGTAGATATTTCAGTGAGTAGCAATACTGCCTCGTGAAATGCGAAGGCAGTGGGCTTTAAACAGGCCTAACCTTACGCAGGTCATGTCAATCTCATTTCAGCAGGTTGAACAGATCACGATGCTTGTTTCTACCTGAAGAAAGAGAGAAATGAATAAAACAAGTACTTTCTCATATTGATATTGGCAAGCTTTAAATTATTTGACCATATGGAGCAAGTGGCTAGGAGCTAGGCTGAGGTATTTACTTGCATTTTTCTGCTGTTACTTGTGTTACACATGCCCTAGTTTCTGTAGGATTTGTGCTAACAATCAACTGCTCCATTAATACCAACTCCTTGTGTATTGTAGTGTTTTTCATTTGTTTATGAAAACAACAATAAAAAATATGTTTTTAATCCTTGCATGGAGAGTTTGAAATCTTCTCCATGGAGACTGTCTAAACATTTGCAGTTAACAAGTCTTTATTTTCAGAAGGTTAATAACGAGTTTAGCTCATGCTAATCTTACATTGGGCCTTCTATCTATCTGGGCTTGGGACCAGCACTAAGTATGCACTGCCTTGTACAACCCTAGTGGCTGGGTATTTTTCCAAACCTGCATGTCTTTGGACTGTGGGGGAAACCGGAGCACCTGGAGGAAACCCACACAGACACAGGGAGAACATGCAAACTCCACACAGAAAGGCCCCCATCGGCCATGGGTTTCAAACCCGGAACCTTCTTGCTGTGAGGTGACAGTGCTAACCGCTACACCACCGTGCATTTGTTTTAATGCACAAAATTACCAATCAGTATACACAATATGGCCAAAAGTATGTGGCTACCTGACCAATCACAACCATATGTGCTTGTTGAACATCCCAGTCCAGATTTACCTCCCCCCCATTTTATAATAATTTTGGGCAAGTTAGTATTCCAGTTCATCCTGAAAGTGTTCAGTGGGGTTGATGTCAGGACTTTGTCCAGGCCAGTCGACTTCTTCGACTCTAACCTTGGCAAACCATGTCTTTATGGAGCTTGCATCATGTGCCGGGCATTGTCATGCTGGAACAGGTTTGGACCCCTTCATTCCAGGAAAGAGAAATTATAATGCTCCAATATACAAAGGCCTTCTGGACAATTATGTTCTTCCAACTTTGTGATAATAGATTGGGGAAAGCCCACATATGGGTGTGACAGTCAAGTGACCACAAACCTTTGGCCATATAGTGTAGTTCTGGAGGCAGTTGTCTCAGGGGTAGCTTGATCTTTTATAGGGTTACAGTAAAATAATAAATTGCACTTCCCAGTCATGTATAGTGTTATTGTTATTTACTACTTTTTCCATTATATGTTTAGAAAGCAACAAACACAGTGATTTACCTTAAAATCACAGTTGTATTGACAGACCCCTTACACTGCATGAAAATTACACTAATAACATGTAGTGGGGAAAATGTATTGATTTGGCTACTTAAGCATTCATGTCATCATACAAGGTCAGATATTATTAAACATATTAAATTGATCACGTTTTACATACACAATGCAGCATAGTATTATTATATAAGAAAACAAAAGTATATTAAACTGTAATTTTACTTAGGGCAGCACAGTGGTGTAGTGGTTAGCACTGTCGCCTCACAGCAAGAAGGTTCTGGATTTGAGCTCAGTGGCCTTTCTGTGTGGAGTTTGTGTGTTCTCCCCGTGTCTGCCTGGGTTTCCTCTGGGTGCTCCAGTTTTCCCCACAGTCCAAAGACATGCAGGTTAGGCTAATTGGTGGCTCTAAATTGACCGTAGGTGTGAGTGTGAATGGTTGTTTGTCTCAGCCCTGCAATGACCTGGCAACTTGTCCAGGGTGTACCCCGCCTCTCGCCCACAGTCATCTGGGATAGGTTCCAGCTTGCCCATGACCCTGCACAGGATAAGCGGTTATGGATGGATGCAATTTTACTTAGCGCTATCCCAGTTGTGCAAAGAAATGCAGCGTACAGAACATTGCTATGACCATGGGTTTGGAATACTGATGCCACACGCTGATGAGACGTATGGTTTTTTGCCTTTCTTTAAAACTTTGAGATGAAAATCTACAAATCAAAATGCATTTTACTAGATAGATTTTACATAACCCAACCAATCCTCACAGCCTATAGCAAATCACATTATCCACTGTAAAGTAGAAAATGCTAATATCAAGGAATGTGATGCTAATATGTGTCTTTGCTAACTAATTAATGAATTAGTGATCAACGCTTATACCCTATGAAACTCAGTAGCTTTAGATCAAATTTTTAGTTTTTAAAACCACTGCTAAACATACTAAAAAAGCTACTCAAACATTTTCCAATTAACACTAGCCAACTTCTTACTAACTACGTAAAAAGATCAGTTTGGTGAGCAAATATACCTAATGAAGCTCATCATCTTCTTTCTTGTCCAACACTGTTGCCAGGTCCAGGTCCATGTGGACCATATTGATCCATCCATCCATTATCTGTAGCCGCTTTTCCTGTGAAGGGTCGCAGGCAAGCTGGAGCTTATCCCAGCTGACTATGGGTGAGAGGTGGGGTACACCCTGGACAAATCGCCAGGTCATTGCAGGACTGACACATAGACACAGACAACCATTCACACTCACATTCACACCTACGGTCAATTTAGAGCCACCAATTAGCCTAGCCTGCATGTCTTTGGACTGTGGGGGAAACCGGAGCACCCGGAGGAAACCCACGCAGACACGGGGAGAACATGCAAACTCCACACAGAAAGGACCTCATTGGCTGCTGAGTTCGAACCCAGGACCTTCTTGTTGTGAGGTGACAGTACTAACCATTACACCACTGTGCCACCCATATTGATCCACGTCATATTAATTGGAGCAAAGTTTTTCACCAGATGACCTTCCTGCTGCAGCCCTCTCATTTCTGGGCTTCGGAAACGACCATCCACACACACATTCAAACCTACGGGCAATTTAGAGTAGCCAGTTAACCTAGCCACATGTCTTTGAACTGTGGGGGAAACTGGAGCACCCGGAGGAAACCCACGCAGACACGGGGAGAACATGCAAACTACATCCAAAAATATCCCCGTCAGCCACTAAGCTCGAACCCAGAACCTTCTTGCTGTGAGGTGACAGTGCTAACCACTACAGCACCAGGCCATCCCAAATATACCTCATGGAGATAATAGAATACAAATAAATATGCCCTTTTTTTTTTGCTAATGCCATATAAATAAGATTCTAGTCTTTTTAAGTTGCATCAGAATGAAAAGCACTGATTTAAAATATATATAAAAATATACTGTGGTGTGTGTGTGTGTGTGTGTGTGTGTGTGTGTGTGTGTATATATATATATATATATATATATATATATATATATATATTTTTTTTTTTTTTTTGCAAACTTGCAATGATGCTATGACCAAATGAATTTGATTTGGCAATTTATGAGTTCTAATGATGATCAATTAATATAAATGAATGGTAATTTTTGACATGACTTTCGTCATTTAATTACATAATTTTGGCTGGCATTGAGTGGTACATCAGATATATTCAAGATCATGCTACCTGAATGGAATATATCTGATATACTACGATATACATATCCATTCCTTTCAGGTGTTCAATGCATCTTTCTCTTTCAAAATTCTCTCAAAATCTTCTGTATTTAACAAAGCAAACCTGGCGTCCATGTCTGTTTACAAATGGTCATAGTCACTCACTAGCGTGAAAGTTTTACATCTCCGACATGTGACGTCATGTTGTCTTGAGAACCATGCAATATCGTAAACCATATTCAGTGCTCATTCTCCAGTGAATAGAGTGATGTAATTCACATAGGATAAGCGATATGCTAACAATATTGCATGCTATCAAACCAAATGAATGAAACTCACTAGATGGGAATAGAATACATGTTTTTATACCATGGAAAAAGTGTCCTGTATGTATAATAATTACCAATATCATATAGTCTTACTTAAACACAAATGCTGTTGGGACTTAATATTTTAATCTTGGCACCAGGATACTGCGCTTATGACATCCAAATACAGATCAGAAGCACTATATTTCATTTAAAGCAAACAATATGTCATTAATTACCATAAGTACCTATGCAGCTTCAAAAATTTCCCCTCTTCCTCTAAGCAGCTCAAGTAGTCACTTTCACTTGGTCATCCTTCTTTCCCTTCTGCATTTGTAATGTGCTTCCCAGTGCCCTAATATCTTCACAAAGTTTCCTAAGGGTGCCTTTTTAAACTGGGAGGTGCTAAGTGCTCCTTGCAGTTTGTGATAGACTCGAGTACCGAGCAGGTTTTGGTGATAGCAGCTCTCTGATGGTTCGTCTTCTCTCCCAGGCCTCTCCCCAGCAGAAAGCACGAGAATGGGAATAAAGGAAAAGGGGGCTGGGAGAGAGAGGAAAAGAGGAGGCAGGGAATTGACACAGAGCCTGGCTCCATGCCAGAGCTGGCCTCCTTGCGTCTAATGTACGAGCGGGGATTTATTTAAACAGGGAGAAGGAAGGACAGCTTCACAGCGCCAGATTAATTCCACTTTTTTATTCTGAAAATAAAAGAGACTTTGAATTATTAAGAGATAGCAGGATTAGGAGCCTCTCTTTCCAGCCCCAATCTACACTCCTTTTAATTTCCACTTCATTAGAATTCTTTTTGAAGTATTTTAACGTGGACAAAAGGAAAGAAAGAGAGAGAAAGCTAGAAATATTAAATATCAGTTAAACTGTATTAGACATAAGCCTGGGCCTCAGTTTTCTTTCTTTCTCTTAGCCTCTGTGTCCTTTTTTTTCTTTTTTTCTCCCAGTCATACTGATCCTTCTCTTTTGCTCCTCAATTATATTCTCATTGTAGCTTCAGACGAGTGCAGAAAGGCAGATTTTGAAATGAAACAGCTTCTGTCATCAGTTCATGGAGCGCGTGGCAGGAACGATCAGACCTACTCGTGCTTTTTCCTCCCTGCTTAAACCATTCGACCTGTCACCAGGGTTGTGGGGTCAAAACAGTCCATGAAACCACCCCTAGAGGTCAAAGGTCAGGCCAAGGCAAAGCTTAACTGAGCACCAGTGTTGTGCTTTCATTCTCCTCACTTAACACTGTTGCTGATTGAAAGGGGGTGAGGGTCATGAGTTGCATGTTCTTTCAGGCTTCCATGATTGTACTGGTCAATTCTTTCTTTGTCAGATAACTGCTTCGTAATCTCTGTCACTGCTTTGTAAGGGGGGAATTAGTGCAAAAAGCGTTTGCACATTTTTACAACTTCTTCAGTAAACTCACAGCAGCCACTCCTGCTGCTAATCCACGTTCAGCGCTTTCTTAAACAACTTTTTCTGTGTGACTACATATGTGTATTCAGCTTCACGACAGGATGAAAAGCTGTTTGACCTGACAGTTTAAACAGTGCATCTGAGATCCTGGATTACTTGTGTAAATTATTTGCTGTGTTTGTTTTTGAAGAATTGAGTATCTCATGGGAGGAAGTTAATAATTTCATACACAGAGACCTCAGACTGGGATTTAACGCAGTATGGCCTCTTATGTGTGTACAGCTTTGAGTGATTTATTATGGGGTAATGCGAACTGATGGAAAGATCTTGTTGTGGCGTGGCGCTTAATCAAACAGTCATTTGTCACTTAATCCAAAGAGTAATTGATTTTCTTTTATGCCATTATATGCAGAATTATTCTCATAATAAAGGTTTAGTTGAACATATAACGTACATTATGCATATACAAACTATTTCATGCTCCATATCTCTGGTCATCATGGTAAATAAAGGCTTTTGTGTGTGAGTAAACAGTAGGAGTCTATAATGTGATTTGTGGAGTGGATCGCTCGCTCTTTTAAAACAGTGAGCAAACAACAGTGAGTTATCAGGCCGTTAGGCTGTGGCACAGCATCTGCAGCTTATCAGCACATCAGGAAGCTGGCGTGTGATTTAGAGCCTGACGAGGTGGCCCTTGTGTTGGCCCGTTGTCATTGAAATAAAGCTGGGGGCCCTGCTCCCCTCGCCGGTCCAGAACAAGTGTATCTTCAGAAACACGCTGGCCTCTTATGGTAATGATGGCGTGTGTGTGGGTGTGCATGTGTGTTTTGGGTTTTCCTCTAGGGTATTCGAGAGGCGAGTCCCCTTTCTGATGTGCGTGTGTTGAAGATTAGTCAGGCTAAGAGGGCCCATGTTAACCAGCTTAGTTTAACCTGGGTGATGCACTTTTTACAATTTTATTGAAAATAATATAAAATGGAAGCAAAGCAGGTGATGATTTCTCACAATTTGTATGCTAGCATAGTATGCTAAAGGAGAAGGGAAATTTTCATCTCACATCCTCTCACAAACTATTATGTCAAATGGTCTTATGGCATCCCTGAGATTTTATTTCATTCATCACAAATATGTTGGGCAAAAACTGACAACCATAGCCTGAGCCCTAAATGGGAATCCGTCCAATATCTGATGCTAACAACAGCCTGCAGACGCGAAGGAAGTGTCATCTTCCTGACGAGAGAAAGCTCAGGCACATAATCTGGTGCCATGTGTGCTCTGAAAATAGATGGAGAAAAGTGGTCTTATTTGATAGTATATATGCTAATATCAAACCTAGTCATAATTAAAAAAAAACCCTTTTGGATATTACTTAATAGCTATTTCTTTTACAAAACACAGGAGCACATGCAGATGATAGAGAGAGAGAGAGAGAGAGAGAGAGAGAGAGACAGGATGAGACAGAGAACAATGTCCAACTCTGCGTAAAGAAAAAGAATGAATACCTGATATACATCATCTATTTAAACAAACCTAATGCTTGACTGCTTGTTGTGGGTTGCATTTCATACATAAAATATGTTCAGTCACTGATATCAGGCCTTATCGGAGGTAGAAAGAGAGGCGGAGGCGGGCTGTGGGAGGCAGGCTGGGAGCGCTGGGCTTTTCGTGATTGAGGCCCCAGAGCTGAAGATGCACCTCTGATAACATCAGTCTGTCTGTCTGTCAGCCCAGCAGGCAGGAGGTGTGTGTGTGTGTGTGTGTGTGTGTGTGTGTGTGTGTGTGTGTGTGTGTGTGTGTGTGTATTATAGAAAAAGAAAAAGGATAGAGACATGGATGGACCTGGAGCAGAGGAAACAGAAAAAGAAAAGCAGGGCTGCAGTCTCATGTCTGGTGGAAGTGAATGAGAGAAGCTGCCCATGTGGCCATGATTGTCCCCTGAGAGGGAGAGAGAGATGGAAGGAAACTCCCTCTGTCCTCCCTCCCTACTGTCAGTGCTGATTGGGACAGATCCTCCCAGAGGAACGTCACAACAATGTGAGCCGTCAACAGCCAAGCCTGTCAGTGAAGGCGTCAGGCATATAGTGCACACACAGGGCACTCGTGTTGGGGTTAGAGAAGGTGAGTCACTGGGGTCGAGAATAATAGGGAGAATAGAGAGGAGAGGCAGTGATGGCTGTGGCCTGTGTGCTCTCTTCAGCTTGCTCCACTCTAAACTGGCTCTTTAAAGAGCTCATCTCTGGATTGTGAACATGACTGTGGCACTGGAGTCAAGCAGCTGATGAATAAAACGCAGCTGGCAAAGGCAAAAGCTGCCGGGATGAACCACAGCTTACTCAAGTGGTTTAGATGGGCAGACATCATCTTAGTGCAGCCTTGACCTCACTGTAAAGCAGAGAGGAGACCAGCAAGACTGTGTGTGTGTGTGCGCGCGCGCACGCGCATTAGGCACTCTCTCTGGGCCTGATGCACAAGTCCTGGTTTGCCAAGTGACAGGTGTTCCTGGCTTTTAATCATTTGATTAAAAGCTGTTTGCATTTCTTTTCAATTCTTTGATTTGACATATGGTTTAACACAATAATGGTTTAATTAAGAGAACATTTTAACAGTATTAGCAAAACGAGGCAGCCTACATAATACAATTGTTTACATTACATTCCCAAGCTTAGGAGTGAAATTTGCGAATTACCTTTATGTGGCTAGTCAAGATAACTATAGCTGTTCTCTCTAGTTGTACTATTTTGAGCGTCAGCTGTTTTGTAGCATCGTCCTGAGTGGACAGTCATATTGTCTGGATATTATATTCATTCATTAATTCATGCATTCATTCATCATAAACAGACCCTGTGGGTCCAATTACAGCAATGATAACAATTAAAACATAAAACCATACACTACAGATGTAAAACAGCAAACTATCCATCCATTATCCATAACCGCTTATCCTGTACAGGGTCGCGGGCAAGCTGGAGCCTATCCCGGCTGACTATGGGCGAGAGGCAGGGTACACCCTGGACAAGTCGCCAGATCATCACAGGGCTGACACACAGAGACAAACAACCATTCACAGTCAGTTTAGATCAACCAATAAGCCTAACTTGCATGTCTTTGGGGGAAACTGGAGCACCCGGAGGAAACCCACACAGACATGGGGAGAACATGCAAACTCCACACAGACAGGCCCTTGTCAGCCACTGGGCTCGAACCCAGGACCTTCTTGCTATGAGGCGACAGTGCTAACCACTACACCACCATACCACCCACAGTAAACTATAAAATACATAATGTAAAACAATTTACGAGACCAAACAATTATACATGACTTAGGTAAAACATGTGAAAATGTATGAAATATTATTACCCATTGTGCACCATAAATCCAGTGAGCAACCAATGCACACTACTTTCATGCAAAACACCATTTGTAGTGATTTCTCACAGCTGACAATCACTAAATTTGATTAGTTATTGTTAGTGCTGTATTTTATTTGAAAAACTGCTTGTAGCAGTTCTATATTTTCATCACTTCATTCCATATACATATATAAAAATGTGGATTTTTTTAACAACAAAAAAAGTGTAATTGGCAACACGGTGGTGCAGTGGTTAGTACTGTTGCCTCATACCAAGAAGGTTCCGGGTTCGAAGCTTACGGCTGGCAGGAGCCTTTCTGTGTGGAGTTTGCATGTTCTCCCCATGTCTGCATGGGTTTCCTCTGGTTTCTTCCAACAGTTTAAAGACATGCAGATTAGGTAAAATACCCAGCCACTGGGCTTGCGCAAGACAATGCATGCTTTGTGCTGGTCTCAAGCCTGGATAGATTGAGGAGGGTTGTGTCAGGAAGGGCATCTGATGTAAAACCTATGCCAAATCAAATATGTGGATCATGATGATGTGCTGTGGTGACCGCTAACAGGAGCAGCCAGAAGAAGAAGGTACAAAAAATGTGTAATTATTGTTTGAATTTGTTGTCAGAACAGACTATATAGTAAAGTAAACAAATGTTCAAATATGGGTGCACATATTTGTGAAGGCTTCATGTGTGAGTGGTTGCGTGGGTGCCTGCTTTCATACTTGCACCTAACCCAACATGTCAACTACAGGACACAAAATGAAAAAATAAACAAAAATATTGCAATTCACTTCAGATTGAATGAATGCAGAAGAAGCAAAGTAATGGATCCGAAAACCTCTGAGTTCTAAATCATAGAGACAACATACTTGCCAAGTCTACTGATTCATGCAGTAGTCTATCGCTTTTGCCAGGTGAATACCGCCTAACTCTTTTAGTTCTAAAAACTACTGCATTACAAAATAATCAGCGAATACTGTTGGATTTGCTTTCCTGACCTTGCTTCAGCTGTTTTCGGCATGGGGGATATAAGTACATAGTGCCACATAGCCATATTATATGAAGCTGAGAGTCAATGGAATGGTGCGATAATGATGTTGACTCTAAATTGTATCACTCTATTGCGCTGTTCCATTGGTTGTTATTATTGTTGTTATTATTGTAATAAGTTGTTATTAGCGCTCAGTTCAGAAGCCTGCATCTCTGATGGTATGGGGTTGCATTAGTGCATGTGGCATGGGCAGCTTACACATCTGGAAAGACACCATCAATGTTGAAAGGTATATCCAGGTTCTAGAGCAACATATGCTCCCATCCAGACGACGTCTCTTTCAGGGAAGACCTTGCATTTTCCAACATGACAATGCCAAACCACACACTGCATCAATTGCAGCATCATGGCTGCGTAGAATAAGGGTCCGGGTACTGAACTGGCCAGCCTGCAGTCCAGATCTTTCACCCATAGAAAACATTTGGCGCATCATAAAATGGAAGATACAACAAGAAAGACCTAAGACAGTTGAGCAACTAGAATCCTACATTAGACAAGAATGGGTTAACATTCCTATCCCTAAACTTGAGCAACTTGTCTCCTCAGTCCCCAGACGTTTACAGACTGTTGTAAAGAGAAAAGGGGATGTCTCACAGTGGTAAACATCGCCTTGTCCCAACTTTTTTGAGATGTGTTGTTGTCATGAAATTTAAAATCACCTAATTTTTCTCTTTAAATGATACATTTTCTCAGTTTAAACATTTGATATGTCATCTATATTCTATTCTGAATAAAATATGGAATTTTGAAACTTCCACATCATTGCATTCCGTTTTTATTTACAATTTGTACTTTGTCCCAACTTTTTTGGAATCGGGGTTGTATGTCAGTCTGATTTCCCGATCAATTTTCTTCAAATATTGTATTCAGAATGCAGGAGAATGCACCATTTACATCATTTTTTACATCTTTTTTTTCATAATTTTCTGAGGAGGCATGCCCCCAGACCCCCCTGGAAGGGTACAACTGCATCTCGCAATCTGATCTACTGCTTTTCATTCTCTGGGGGTTAGCAAGTATGGATACAGTGCTACTGCATATTTGGTCAAGCAGCTAGTGAACAGTTAAAGGAAAGTTAACCTGGGCCCTAATTTCCCATCTCTTTGGGTCCAAATATTTATTAGAAATAGAAACGATTTAAATCAGTCCAGTATTGTGTTAGAACGCTATAACTGGCAACCACAAAACAGCTATACAATGTAATTCTATGGGGAAATCATCCATGTATCTCTGTAGGGATCCTTTCCATGTTGTCAGACACTTATAATAACATTATGAGCCTGTCAGTGGTGAAAACAAGCAGTTTACTTTGACGCAGATTGTTGCCCAGTAGGATTACACTGTATAGCTGTTTTGCAGTTGCCAGTTATAGAGTTCTGCCTCAATACTGGACTGAGTTTAACAGTTTTTGTCCTTAGTAAATATTTAGACCTAAAGAGATGGGGAAAATAGGGCTTAGGTTATAAAAAAATCCCAGAATTTTCTTTTAAGGACGAGTGTAGATATTTCATATTAAAAAAGGAATATTTAAAGGGACTGTCCAGTGGATTTCCTCTTAAACTTATGTTAAGTAAAAGTAGTTGTTGATTTCAACAGTCAAACATTCATTTTTGGAGACCAAATAGTGTTCTAGAAAAATTAATTTTTATTAAAATACCAGACGGGCCTCCCGCAGAAGTGACGTATGCGATGACGTGGCTTAGTGGAAATTTGGAGCAACTTGGCTGTTTATATCCTCTGCTTACATCATGGTTTTGTTAGTTTTACAAGTATTTTTACTGAATTTATAGGTTTTTAAATAAGTAAAGTATGCCTCACTGCGCAGCATATAAATGCCAAAATGATGCTATAAAGAAGGATGAGAAGATATCCTTTAACTGTTTACCTGGCCAGACTCATCCGACTATTCACAAGAAATGGAATCATGCCATTGGAAGACCTCAAAACAACCTGTCTGTGGTGCCCTACTTATGCTCCGAGCATTTTGAATCATCCTGTTTCAATGAATCGACAGAATTAAAAGCAAGATTAATGGGGGCTTCCAGAATAAAAAGAAAGAAAAGATGATGCCATGCCAAGAATATTTGCCCATCGTTCAGCTCCAAAAGTCCACCAATGCAGTGTTGAGCGGCAACAGAGACCACACCGGGAGGTTAGTTTCGACTTTGTTCTACCATGATTCTTTGTAGTATACAGGGACAGATCCAGCCTAAGAATCTGACAGATGCACATTTGCAGAAATATTTTCACTAATTTTACCACATCGCTATGGATTTACACTGGGGCGTAGAGCACGCCAAGCTCTTTCCAAAGAGGGCAGCCATGGCCCGCTAAGACCATGGCTCGGCCTGGTCTGTTGGTTGAGTGTGGCTATAGCCCATGTAAAAGTAAACAAATACCCCATGACCGATGCCAAGTGGTGCACACACATTTCTGCACGTGCATCGGTCTGGATCCATCCCTGGTATATAATTGGTGTCTTACCTGGTGGAGTGTAATCGGTATTCCGATGCATTGTATGCTCTTCAGTGTATATTGGAAGAAAATACGGGTAACAAATAAGACACCGACATTAAAGAACAATCACCGACAGATCAAGAGACAGAGCATTTGATTGAGCTTCAGGTACGGTCGACTATACTCCAGATAAGAGAATTGCTCAGAACGTTTTACATGAAACTCACTCACTTGAAATTTTTGAAGTTTTATTTCATGGTAGTTTCATTTTCATTTATATGCTAGGAACGTGAATTGACTGGAACGAGGGATATTGCTGTGCAAACAGATGAACCAGTCAGTGTTGAAATCCAGACAGAGACAGTTGTTTTTGAATACAAGATTATCCAGTGTTCTTTGTTGGGAGATGAAAGCATCTCATTAGATTATTCATTCAAATTCTACTAGCAAAACCACAATGTAAGCGGAGGATATAAACAGCTGGGTTGCTTCAAGCTTCCACTAAGCCACGTCATCGCATACGTCACTTCCACAGGAGGCCCGTCTGGTATTTTAATAAAAATGTATTTTTTAAGAACACTATTTGGTTTCCGAAAATGAAAGTTTGACTGTTGAAATCTACAAATACTTTTACTTAACATAAGCTTAAGAGGAAATCCACTGGAGGATCCCTTTAACAAACTCCTGCTTTAAACTGTCTCTGCACATGAGCACTTTTGGATATTTGTACATATTATAGCACTGCATCAGAACAATTCTAATCAGAAACAGAATCATTAAAATGGGACACAGCATTTGATCATTTGTTCATTCCTCTTCAGTAAGAACTCTATCCAGATCAGGGTCATGGTCATGGTCACTATCCTGGAAAGCATGAGGTGTAAATACATTGGGAATACATCTCAGGACACCATGCACACACACTAACACACTCTTTCCCCTACCCAGGGGCAATTTTGAGTCACTGGTACACTTACTGGCATGTTTTTGGAAGGTGGAAGGAAACCGGAGATTGTAGATGAAACCCATTTATACACAAGGAGAACATTTACTTAAATTTGTCCTTTATTTCACTTATCCTATCTCACCATTTTCTCCTTTTTGTATTTAATAAGAATGACTGAGTATTCTCTTTCTCTCCGTCTCTCTCTCAGTGCATACTGTAAGAAAGAGGATATTGAATATTCATTCCTTCATTCATTTGTACCCATGTGCTATTCCCACTGGGACGGACATCCTTACTGTCAGGGGGTATTAAATTAATCAATCACTTAATTAATTAAAAATTTGTCCTTCATCCCACTTTTGTAATTTCTCACTATTCTGCCTCTTTGTATTTACTTGTAATATAGAAGATATGAGAATATGTGTCTCTCTCAATTTGGTGTGTGTGTGTGTAAGCATTTAGGAAGGCAGCAGCAGGGGGTCTTCACCTGGCCCGCATGAGCCACACTGATACACAAACAGGATTATCAGGCAGGAGAAGGTGCGCATGAGGCAGGACGCTGCCGAGCTGAAAAATTCCATTTGTCAGATCACTGGCTTTCATGAATACGTAAAGAATGGAAAAATACACTGCTGCTTCTCATAAACTAATTACACTTGTAAAGACATGGAGGATATATGACTTGAATATACAAACACTTCATATGAAGAAAGTTTTTTCCCTGGTCTTGAATTTGTACAACTTCATACACAAAGCATCAACTTGCTTGATACAGTAAAAATATTCAGGATGAAGTCTCATACTTTCTATAGCATTATAGCATTCCTATAGTCACTGGAGCGTTATGAGAAGGATTATAAACTTCCCCATGAGTTGAAACTCACTGATGGATGGAAGGAAGTGTGTGTCATCAGTCATTCAGCCTGGTGAGGTTTTGCAAATATGTCTTTCATTTTCTTTTGTTCAAAACAAAAACATTATACTCTTCCTCCTCTTTCTACTACTCAGTGGCAAACTGTTACTATTAGAGCTGGGACTTCAGCTCAACCAAAACTTAGCCAGACACACCAAAAAAGCAACAGGGCAAAGGATTTTGCAAGGGATTAGCAGCAGGCTGGCAGGTCGCTCCATTTGTGTAGTTGTCAATGTTGATTTTAAAAGTAACTAAGTAAATTACATACGGAAATAAATACTTAAGTCTGAGTGAAAAATACTGTGGTGAGCGTGCGTGGAATAAGAGCCTGGAGACAGAACTCTTAAGGCCAATTTATGCTGACAACCCAGTCCTCGCAGATGGCGTCGCAGACAGCGTCTGCGTAGCCCCCCCACCTTCGCAGACGCTCTGCGCGCACCTCCCAAAAATTGTGACCACCGCAGAAGCCTCGCAGACAGTGTCGCAGACAAGAGGGCTCTGATTGGTCCACTCTACATCCGCTGTACACGCACTTCCGCTTCCCTACTTTCCTGGTTTGGTTTGTTTTCACTACCGCCATTTTTAAAAACACGAGCGAAGATGGAGCAGCACGAAGAGCGGTTGATTGAGGAAGTGAGGAAGTACGTACATCTATATGACTCCAGTTCTAGTCATTATAAGTAACCGGAGGATAAACACTCCACTAACCACACCCACCAACTACTCCTAGCGATTTCGCAACTTCGCGCCCCCTTGCGTTGTGGCGGTGAATAACATCGCGCACGCCTATTACTCCCCGCTCAACGATAAATTGCAACTGTCTGCGAAAAGCTATCTGCGAAAGCCTTGTCGCAAGAGCATGCAGAGGCCTTTACACTGTGTCTGAAATCACTTACTACTCACTATAAAGTGGACTATATAGTGAGTTTGCCATTTTGTAGTGCTGTCCAAATGTATAGTGAGAATTATTACACCCTATATAGTGGACTCATAGCTTCCGACAATGCACCCTAAAAAGTAGTGCACAACCGATGGTCATTAACCAAGCAATATATACCATCATGCATTGCGGCAGCACTGAAAAAAAAAAAGTGCGTTGGGGCGAATGGACAAAGGAAGAAACACATGATAAATGAGCATTCAAGTACAATTAAAAATGGCAAGAGAATAGAAAATAAGCTAAAATAGAATAAGAGAGATAAAATTCAAGATTAAAGGTTATAGTGCAGAGTGAGAAATTAATCAAAAGCCTCAAATTTGATTTAATAAAAGGCAGCGGCAAAGAAGAAAGTATTCAGCCTTGATTTAAAAGAACTGAAAGATGCAGCAGACACAAAGTACTTTGTATTGATTAATGTGAGAAATACACTCAGTATAATATGTATTTATCACAAAAATACATGCATGTATTTATTATTTTGAAAACCCACCAGCTGACTGATCTGGCACGTTTTAATTGTGCGACAGTAATGACGTAAATAACGGCACAGTGGAGCAGTGTCCGAAAGTGTTTTTTTTTCTTTCATTTTACCAATGAGCTCACTATATAATCCTCTATATAGAATTCCCTAGATAGTGAGTAGGGAGTAGTGAATGAGTGAGTAAATTTGGACACAGCCTTAGTTTCTCAGTCATTAGCCTGTGCTATTTGCTCTTGACAGCACTGCCTTGACTGCTTTATTAGCATTCGTTAACACTACTGATGAATGCTACACCAGCTGGAAGGTGACTTCATTGCCGCACTGACAGCGCTAACTCGCGGTTAAGCTTGCGTTGGCCTTCGAGAAGGCCTAGGGCAGTACATTTTTGGTCCCTCCCACTATAAATTAAAATCTGATTGGTTAATTCATCTGTCACTTCCTACATAAACATACACTGCCATGGCCTTCTGTCCCAGCAATGAAGTCCTAACCAATGAGTGAGCAGCTCTAAACTCTTCTCTGCCTAGAGACAACAAAGAAAAACAAATCTCTTTGGATAACTCTATTTTAATGTTTTCAGGACAGTAACCCTTTCATTTCTGAAGCAAATTTGTTAGAAAATGAGGCCATGTTAGACTTAGAAAAGAATAATTAAAATGGAATTATGAAAAAAATGAAAGCAATTAAAGAATGAAAGAAATTAAATATAACATTTGAAATGCTGATATGTTTGGGCCTTCTCTGAAGGACTAGAAGGCCCTGACGGTTCCCCTCTGCTACTACTAGCACATTATATGACAGTATGGTTGGATACTCTAATCTGATTGGTCAGAAGAACGGCACGGCTTGGACAGTAGATCAGCTGAAGCATAAATGATAGGTTTATAGTAATGTGCTACATTATTGTTTCTACAGTAGTGAATCAGTGAATGATCAGTGTTTCAATAGGAACTTGTTCACTGGATGCGTCACATAATCCAAGCTGAATAATAACCAGATTTTTTATGTCAATAAAAATGATACATATAAGCATTGATTTGACAAAGTTTTTTGTTGTTTATGAGAAATATTAGGTGTCAGCGGAAAAGTCTTCAGGACAGAGTAGTTTATATTTTCTGGTTCTCCTGCTATTTTGATTCTCCTGCTATTGCATGCAAATAGACTCTTAGCTAGTTTTAAATTAGCTAGTATTTGTCAGGTAAATAAACACAAGTTAGAGTTCCATATTTGCATTGTCATATACCCACTTATTGTTGTTATTTTTGTTATTGTGGTTGTTGTGGTTGTTTTTGTCTTTGTTTTTGTTTGTTTGTTTCTTTTTGTTTTACGATTCGTCTGTAATATTATTTAGTTAGCTGGCTGGCTTTGCAAGCTGGTTCTGTGATTGAAAGTTTTGATGTACACATCTTCCTGTAATATTGGATATGATTTTTCTGAAGCTGTTTGACTTATTTTATCACAAACTGAGCTTTTACATAATAGCCCCCAAATAATTATTTTTAAAGAAGTACTGACAAATTTCTATTTTAAATACTAAATTGGATTTAGTGTTAATAAACGTAACCCAGACACAAATCTATGTCATTGAAGTAAAATTATAAATCACATACTAAGGGTTTTGTAGGCTGAGAGATGAAAGTGCACTGAATGCACAGTTTTATGCAGAACTAATGAAGACTGGAAGGTGCAAGAAAAGCTGAACAACTGAATTTTGAACAAAGACTTCTATCTACCCTGAAATTTCCACTTGTGGATGCTCTCTCTCTCTCTCTCTCTCTCTCTCTCTCTCTCTCACTCACTTGAAGATATCATCTAATATGAAAATTTAGAAACTGATGCTTGTGAGGCAGAGCATTTTTTAACATAGTTACTGGGAGACCAAATGGTCTCCCAGTGGCCAGATTTGGTCTCCTAGTCAATGCCAAACCAGCTTCACTGGGAGACCAAATTTTAAACCAAGTTATGTCTTATCATTTGGTTCAATCAGTTGCAATTAATTAACCAAGTACCATGTAAGTATACATTTAACAAGGAAAACGAAGATCTATGTTATAAGATATACACACAAGATCATGTTGGTTAAGAAAAACAAAACTAAAATTTGGTTACTGAGATGGCTGATGTCAGAATCCGATGTCATTACTGTGTAACTTTGAGTGTCTTTGACATAACATTTGTGCTTGGTAATTGCTCTTGATAGCTGTGTAGTCACTGTAGTGTGTTTGTCTGTATGGTGATTGGTGAACCACTTTGCATCACAGAATATGCCGCAGCGGTGCAGCCGCATGGACTCTGGGGCCTGTGATTGTATTGCCCAGACCAGTTGGTCTCCTAGTGGAAAATCCTTAAAAAATGCTCTGTTGTGAGGGGAGAGTAAGAGAACAAGAGAGAGCAGAAGAGTAATTTTTTGATAGATGTCAGTCTATCCCCCACCACACCTCACACACACACACACACACACACACACACACACACACACACACACACACACACAGTATAGATACACATATTAATGCACTTGTTAAGCCGTGAAGTAATTAACATATTGTTGAGGCCAAGCCTCATCTGCCCAACATGCTGCAGTGCTGTGTCCCTCATTGTTTAACAGGTCTGAGTTAAAAAAAAAAAAAAAAAACTATACAAATGCCATGAAAGAAAATGATTAGTCACTTTTAGTACTTATAAAATGTAATATCTCCAAAAAGAAAGTTTACAACAAAGAACAAAGAGGTGAGAGGGTGGGGCATACAGTGGTTATCAGTGATTGGTCGGAAGTGCAAATCAGATGTTACACGGTGAGTCAATGTTGTCGAGTGAACTTGTTTTCTGAACTTATATGACAGCAGCTGTGATATGAGCTGTATCGAGTTCAAGACAATCTCTAATGTGTCCTGAAAAAGTCACTAGATTTGTCGCTAGGCATTTTTTAAAATTAAGGTCACTGAAGGTGTCTAAAAAAAAAAAAGCCAAAACTAGTGACAAAGTCTCTACTTTGGCAACACTGAAGGGGGCTTGGTCCCGGGAATGGTTATTGACATCAGACCTAACAACCAGCTATAGCTACATATTGAATCACTTTTTTTTTTAAATAAACATTAAACATGAGTATAAGCAATAATGTATGGCTATGACAATATATTACTTGCATGCATTTACCTACCTGGTTACCAAATCAACCATGGTCCACTTATCATTATGTTAATAAGGTTATCATAGAGCAAAATTTAATAGAATTTAAAAAAATTCACTTCTTTAAATAAGCATATAGAATTTGATGCGTTAGTTATTCAACTCGTGTCCATCAAACATCATTCGTGCATTTTCTTTACATTTTGATTGCTGTTGTTCCAGCTTGAAGAGGAACAGTCCGGTGATGATTTAGATCAGATATGAAGTGAACACAAACTGTCTAGAAAAAAAAAAATCAATGATGATCCTAAGCTTCAGCATTTAATTATATTTGTGATTAGTATTGATTATGATGGACTGTCCGCTATGTCATGGGTAAAACAATTCTTGAATACAAACATGTTGGAAATGCATTCCCTGGAGTCTGTTTTCAGACTTGTTTTGATTAACACAGTGAACAATGACATCTGTTTTTTTTTGTTTGTTTTTTGTTTTTTTAAATTGCAATTTTGAACATCGGGGTTGAGATTGCCATCACTACAGTTCTTGAGCACTGATCAACTGTTAAAACCAAACGAGACACTTCAGACACTTTTTAATGTCTCACTTTCACATAACATTAAAGATAAGTGACCATTGGTTCAATATAATATTTTTTTATTCCATACTTTCCTGTTAAACTTTATAATAGTCTTTTATTCTCAAGCATTTTAATGTGCCATTGGAAAGAGGAAATATTGTGCTTTATATTGTCAGAATACACAATAACCTTCCTTTATTTGCATCAGAAATTATTTTTGAACTTATTTTTAGTATGATGTATGCTTTTCACTTGTGAGTAAATTTGGTAGTTCTTTTTCCACCAACAAGGTACTGGCACTGGTTCTGGAGGCATTGCTGACTGTTCTGTGCATTTATACCTTAAAAAGCTGCGTCTCAGTAAAAATTGGTTTGACTACGGCTAAATGCTGCTGTTCCAGAGTTCAGCTCAGCTACTGAAGCCATAGCCTAATGGTTAGCGAAGCAGCTTCAGGACCAAAATGTTGCCAGTTTGATTCCTTGGATCAGCAGGAATGGCTGAAGTGCCCTTGAGCAAAGCACCTAACCCCTAATGGCTCCTGGGCTGCTCTCGGTACGTTGTACGTTGCTCTGGAAAAGATGCCTATAATGTAATACTGTCTTATGCAGCCAGTAACACCCCTTTTTGACCAAGAGGGAATGGGTTCTTGAATCAGTTCCATTCAGGATTCTTTGAACCTCGATGCCAATTAGCGAACTGGACCATGTTTTTACCAGTTTTGAACGGAACCATTGTAATCAAGGATGCATCATGAACAGAGGGCGTTGCACAATTCACAATAGAAGTAAACAGTAATAGCAAGATGGCAGAGTGCACTGATTACCTGCAAGCTTCTGTTCTGTTACTGCAGGTGTTTGGTTTTGTTCCATTTTTTCTGAAGATGTATCCATTTTCATTGTGTTCTCCATTGCTGCACTCCACTTCCTCTCCAAACTAAAGACACACCCATTGGAGTTGTCATGGTTCGCGCTGGAAAAACCAGCTATATTTTGGCTCCACATGGGAACAAAGTTTTCAGTCTCTGAACCAATTTACTTTTGGTTGGAATGCACTGAACGGTTCAAAATTTGGTGCATGAACCAGAACAGAACCTGTTCCCTGTTGTTTGAAAAGGGGTATAAATAGGAGCTAATGTACATTAGTAATCTAATGCTGGGAAAAAAAATCACTTTGGCAATCCGTAAGTGAGAAAAAAAATCTCTTGTATTTCATAAAATTGTCACCTGATAATATTTTGCTATTTAAAAACAAGCTGAACTATTTGACTTGGGATGGAAAAATGGATGTGATGAGGTTTTTAAAAGTAGAAATATAACCCAGAACATGATAGACACTGTATCCATGTTTTTAGCATGTATTTAATATGTATGTGTTTTCTCATTTTGTTAGGTATTGATTTTATCTTGCCTTAGCTTTTTGTTTTATTGTGTTCTGAAATAGCTCTATGTATGCTTATATTTCCGTCCATTTAGCTTAGTCCTTTTAGGTAGTGTAGCTTCTCTGGTGGAGCAAAAGTGAAAGCCAAGATCTCTTCGATATGTGTGTGTGATCTATAGTTTTTAGTGAGGAAGATTGTCTGTACGCACTGAGAGATTAGTTGCATCTGGGGCTTTAAAGAACACGGCAAATTGTGGCCTTTCTTTAGTGTGCCTGATAAGGGCGTAAATGAAGGGAGTCTTCTTATCAGCTACACTGCTAGCCATAAATCACAAATGCCTGCTTCCTGCCGCTACCCCTGGTGGTTCCTATCTGCATGGTAAGCTTTGGGAGAGCCCGACATTACCTCACAACAAGAACACACACACACAAACACACACACACACACACACACACACACACACACACACACACACACACACACACACACACACACACACACTCCTACCCAACACATAAACAGTGTACAACAGTGTACTCTTCTATCCCTTGCTCTTTTTTCCTCCTCATTTGTCTCTGTGTGATTTTGCAGGTCTTCAAAGAGAAGAATAATTTCCCATTGGAGTGCTATCAAACTTTAATCCACCCACACTTTAGTATTTTTTTCAATGAATGGGATGAGAAAACAACATTTATTGGGATATTGTCCCTCTTTGTCTCCCTTGAACTAAAAGGAAAATAAAGAGGATCACATGAGCCTTAATGAGCTTGTGTAAGTCATTCACTTGTTTAATGATTTCTCTCTCTTTCTTCCCCCTCAGTAATTACCGTAAGTGTTCATGCCTAGTTTAGTCGTCTTTTTGCCTTCTCGTAGCCCTTTGAATTCTCTTCATCATAGTACATCCACTACATACAAATCACTTTCCTTTTCTTATTTATCAGCAACCTGGTCTCTCAAAAAGCAACCTGGGTGTCATTATGCACAATTTTACACACAGATTGTGGAAGCATATAGTTCATACAGTTCATGATGAGTTCCACAGTACTTAACATGTCTGGTAGTAAATGGATTAGCATGACTGAGCCACTGTGTGTGTTAGTGAAGGCTCTAGCTAGCAGTAAGTAAGTCTATGTGCAATCATTTGTGTGTAAATGAGAGACCTGGTGTTAGTCTTTTAAGTGTAGACCAGGTTACAGCACTGGAAGAGGCAGCTTAAGATAATATCGCTGTCAGTATGACTGTCGATTCTGTGGTCAAGAAAAGACAGACAGGGAAGACTGTTGACAAACAATCTTGGATTAATTGGATGTTAATTATATGGTAAGCCAACACACACCAGTGAATCACATGCTTATGAGACCTGTGGGCATTACTGCCTCCTTATCAAGGTCACAAGTGACAGTCAGTCAGATAGCAGATGATGAAGGTCACTGGGCAGGTCATCTCACCTATTTGTCTTAACACTTAACTCACGAAGTATTGAACAGGGAATGACATCAATTAAAGTGTACCTTCACCCCCAGCCCTGAGTCTAACTCCACCCACTGCATAATTGTGAAAACTGTGCAATTAATTAATTAATTAATTAATTAATTAATTAATTAACTTGGACAGTTGGCTGAGGAGGCAGGCAAGGAAGGGTTGGGGTGGGGGTGGGGCATAAACTCCTGTGAATGATGAGTCTCGATCAGCATGTATTTGAAAGTAAGCATGGCCAAGTTGTTGTTTTTTTTAATACAAATTTTATGATGTGGCCTGTTAGCCCTGCGATAACCTGGCAACTTGTCCAGGGTGTACCCGCCACTTGCCCATAGTTAGCTGGGATAGGCTCCAGCTTGCCCACGACCCTGTAGAACAGGATAAGCAGCTACAGATAATGGATGGATGGATTTATGATGTGGCAAAGCACCAAACATTCAACTCTACATCAGCACTGGCCTTGCAAGGTCCAGGAAAATTTTAGCCTGTACATGGCGTTTTGAGCCCATATGAGTTTTCAATCCATATTTGTCAATATTAACACCAGCTTTTATGTGTTTCATCACAATGCAGCCATATCCTTTAGTTTACAGTTCAAAATCACAATTAAATGTGCAGTACCTCTTTAAACAGCAAAGAAAATTCAACTCAGCCAAAGGTCTGAGTCAACTACATGTACAGCACACTATCAACTGAATACTATGTTATTCTTAGTTGTTACTTATTATGCAATAATATGATGTTTAAAACTGGAACATTTCAGTGTTTAGGAAATGAAAATTTATTCTCTTTTTACAGCATTTACTTTTTTGCAGCAGCAGCATTTCAAGTTGTTGTGACTGGATTTATGGAATATGTGCAATCCAAACTCTGTAAGTGTTAATTGTTAATGTCTGAAAATAATTATTATACCACAACACTGTTGAAATCTAAACTCAGGTTGGTCAGAAGGTCTTTGATTAATTTTCTGTACCAGCAGCTCTAACAAAAGTGTCAGCTGTATAATTCAAATGACAGAATTATGTTAATGTATAATCACTGAGATGGTGAAGATTTCTCAATAGAAGATTTTTATTTAACATTCATTTAAATGGTCCAATTTACCTTTCCCAGAATTCAATTATTTGTACTTGTTTGCATATGGGTCACTGCATTTTGAAAGCACATAACCATTAGTCTGCTAGATCTCTTCAGGTGTGCACACTTCACTGAATACCAAGCCTTTACAAGAAAACTTCTCATTCTCATCTCATTATCTCTAGCAGCTTTATCCTTCTACAGGGTCACAGGCAAGCTGGAGCCTATCCCAGCTGACTATGGGCGAAAGGCGGGGTACACCCTGGACAAGTCGCCAGGTCATCACAGGGCTGACACATAGACAACCATTCACACTCACATTCACACCTATGGTCAATTTAGAGTCACCAGTTAACCTAACCTGCATGTCTTTGGACTGTGGGGGAAACCGGAGCACCCGGAGGAAACCCACGTGGACACGGGGAGAACATGCAAACTCCACACAGAAAGGCCCTCGCCGGCCCCGGGGCTCAAACCCAGGACCTTCTTGCTGTGAGGCGACAGCGCTAACCACTACACCACTGTGCCGCCTACAAGAAAACTTTCACAAATAAAAATGGAAGACATCATGGAAGACAATTATGAGGAGTTGAGTATCAGCCTAGATATAGAAGGGACCAGTTATCATGAATGAAATACCTATGGTTCTCCAATTCTACCAACTTGCAAACAACAACAGTGTACCAACAAAATCAGGCAAACTCCTATGGTACCTCTAGTTATAGAAGATTAGCAGCCTTAGCGAGTGGTAAGATTGACATTTATTTACTTTTAGTCACCTTTAATATGGAATTGCTTCATTATCTTTCCTTTGAGATGGCAGAGGCCAGTTCTGGTCCATTACAATGGAATAACCATATGAAAATGAAATGGATCAGTTGAAAGGATTTAAAATATTTAAAACTTTGACAAAATATCTTCAATTTCACATTACAATTTATGGGCTATGGCCCAAAAATCCCCAGCCACTGGGGCTCCACAAGCCAGTGCATACTTAGCACCGGTCCCAAGCCCCGGAATGGGGAGGGTTCCGTCAGGAAGGGCATCTGGTGTAAAACCTATGCCAAATCAAATATGTGATTCATGATGATCTGCTGTTTCGACCCCTAACAGGAGCAGCTGAAAGAAGAAGAAGAATTTATGAGCTATGGTCCAGGATTATTTTTCAAATGTACCAATCAATAGCATTGAAAATGGCAACTCGCTAGTTAGCACAGAGACTTCTGAGAAAGGTAAGCTAGCCTCTTTAAGGTGTCTGAGTTTTATAACTTCAGGAAAGAGAACCAAAAAGTTTGGTGAGGGTGTGGTTGTTTACAGCTGTTAACATAAATGAATACAGAAACTAACTTGTTCCATAGACATTCCACAGCATTAAATGTAATGATAAATAGTTAAAAGTATTTAATTAATAAATTTAAATTCTAATATTGTGAATGGTTGTCTGTGTCTATGTGTCAGCCCTGTGATGACCTGGCGACTTGTCCAGGGTGTACCCCGCCTTTCACCCGTAGTCAGCTGGGATAGGCTCCAGCTTGCCTGTGACCCTGTAGAACAGGATAAAGCGGCTAGAGATAATGAGATGAGATGAGATGAGAAATTCTAATATTTGGCAAATAGCTATGGTATAAGAGGAATAAAACACTTTGGGACATGGCATTATTCAAAAACAATCACCTTTAGGGCAATAATGGCATCAGACCACTCTGTCATTGTTTATTTTCCTTTCTAATTTTTAGTTCAGATCAACTACAACCCCGATTCCAAAAAAGTTGGGACAAAGTACAAATTGTAAATAAAAACGGAATGCAATAATTAAAAAATCTCAAAAACTGATATTGTATTCACAATAGAACGTAGACAACATATCAAATGTCAAAAGTGAGATATTTTGAAATTTCCTGCCAAATATTGGCTCATTTGAAATTTCATGACAGCAACACATCTCAAAAAAGTTGGGACAGGGGCAATAAGAGGCTGGAAAAGTTAAAGGGACAAAAAAGGAACAGCTGGAGGACCAAATTGCAACTCATTAGGTCAATTGGCAATAGGTCATTAACATGACTGGGTATAAAAAGAGCATCTTGGAGTGGCAGCGGCTCTTAGAAGTAAAGATGGGAAGAGGATCACCAATCCCCCTAATTCTGCGCCAACAAATAGTGGAGCAATATCAGAAAGGAGTTCGACAGTGTAAAATTGCAAAGAGTTTGAACATATCATCATCTACAGTGCATAATATCATCAAAAGATTCAGAGAATCTGGAAGAATCTCTGTGCGTAAGGGTCAAGGCTGGAAAACCATACTGGGTGCCTGTGATCTTTGGGCCCTTAGACGGCACTGCATCACATACAGGCATGCTTCTGTATTGGAAATCACAAAATAGGCTCAAGAATATTTCCAGAGAACATTATCTGTGAACACAATTCACCGTGCCATCCGCCGTTGCTAGCTAAAACTCTATAGTTCAAAGAAGAAGCCGTATCTAAACATGATCCAGAAGCGCAGACGTCTTCTCTGGGCCAAGGCTCATTTAAAATGGACTGTGGCAACGTGGAAAACTGTTCTGTGGTCAGACGAATCAAAATTTGAAGTTCTTTATGGAAATCAGGGACGCCGTGTCATTCGGACTAAAGAGGAGAAGGACGACCCAAGTTGTTATCAGCGCTCAGTTCAGAAGCCTGCATCTCTGATGGTATGGGGTTGCATTAGTGCGTGTGGCATGGGCAGCTTACACATCTGGAAAGACACCATCAATGCTGAAAGGTATATCCAGGTTCTAGAGCAACATATGCTCCCATCCAGACGACATCTCTTTCAGGGAAGACCTTGCATTTTCCAACATGACAATGCCAAACCACATACTGCATCAATTACAGCATCATGGCTGCGTAGAAGAAGGGTCCGGGTACTGAACTGGCCAGCCTGCAGTCCAGATCTTTCACCCATAGAAAACATTTGGCACGTCATAAAACGGAAGATACGACAAAAAAGACCTAAGACAGTTGAGCAACTAGAATCCTACATTAGACAAGAATGGGTTAACATTCCTATCCCTAAACTTGAGCAACTTGTCTCCTCAGTCCCCAGACGTTTACAGACTGTTGTAAAGAGAAAAGGGGATGTCTCACAGTGGGAAACATGGCCTTGTCCCAACTTTTTTGAGATGTGTTGTTGTCATGAAATTTAAAATCACTTAATTTTTCTCTTTAAATGATACATTTTCTCAGTTTAAACATTTGATATGTCATCTATGTTCTATTCTGAATAAAATATGGAATTTTGAAACTTCCACATCATTGCATTCTGTTTTTATTTACAATTTGTACTTTGTCCCAACTTTTTTGGAATCGGGGTTGTAATTTGATTAGACCAGTGACATTCCAAAAATACTTATATTTAGTATAATCACACTCAGATGTTTCGCTGTATGTGTGTATCACTCCACTGTGTGTATCACTCCACTGTATGTTGACCACATGCAATTATAGCAATAGTTTGAAACCATTACTACACCACAGCTATCAACATCATCAGCAGATATGGCAAATGATACATTTTTCATGAAGATAAATTTAGACTTAAAATATGAAAACTCATCAGATGAAGATGAAAAGAAAGAAGGGAAGCCAATTTCACCTGAAACACCTGTGACAGGAATGTACAAAGCACTGTGAGCTAGCCAATGTGCTGTAAAGTGAGTGTGGCCTCTTCGGGATCTATTTCCACTAGTGGAGTAAAAATAAACAAAACATTTGTCTCCAAATTAATTTCTTGTTTATAAAACTGCTTTAATATCACTATTCTGGTTTATTCTCTTAAGTAGAATAAAGTTGGGGGGCGGCACGGTGGTGTAATGGTTAGCACTGTAACTTCACAGCAAGAAGGTTCTGGGTTCAAGCCCAGTGGCTGACAGGGGCCTTTCTGTGTGGAGTTTGCATGTTCTCCCCATGTCTACATGGGTTTCCTCCAGGTGTTCCGGTTTCCCCCACAGACCAAAGACAAGTGGTTAGGTTAACTGGCGACTCTAAATTGTTCAAGGGTGTGAATGTGTGTGTGAATGGTTAAGAGGAGAAAACCTCTATAATAATCCAGTAGAAGGCAACGGGAAACCACTACTGTAATTCTTCCCTCAAAACTTTGATGGCTGAAGCCATCGGAGTGGACCTGCCATCGGGGAGAACACTGAAGAAGAATAAAATTGCCCGGTTGAAAGAGAATTGAAAATTGTGAAAAGGACATTTCTCTTTCTTAATTAAAAAAAATTAATAAGTAAATAAACAAAGTGGTTATTCTGAGTGAAGTTTAACCATGAAAATTGTGAATGAAAGTAATATGAGTCAGTCGAATACAAGAAAGCAGGGTACAGTCTCTTCTTCATGGAAAATAAATAAATAAAATGGATGAATTGCTAATAATAGCAGTCACATCAGATTTTACTGTCCATTTTGCCACCTATTCTAGCCTTAGTCAGTGGAGGCCGACCTCTGAACAGAGTGCCAGCATATTCCCATAACCCTACTCTCTAAAGCAAGACGAAACAAACCAAAGAGCAGGCAATTTCATTGTTCACTGATATCTTTAATTGTGATGAGAGAGCGGATTATGTAGATTTTGGTAAGCCTTCCTGACAAGACGTGTTTGTAAGTGAACGGGCCGAACAGGAATGTGTGTCAGTGTTTAGGGCTTAGTGAAACATTGCGGCTATAATAGGGTAATCCTGGAGTCATGGGATCCCTTCTCCTTTCCTTCTGCCAGAAAGGAGATGTATACTGGTCGCCTATTGTTTTCTCTGGCCTTCATGCAAATGAGGAGGAAGAGGAAGTGACAAAGATGGCCTGTTCACTAACTGCCCTTAAGCCTAAGCTGGTGTTAATAGAGCTGATTCCCCACAGCCTTTGACTACAGTATATGCAGTCTATTGAATAGTCAGGATCAAATCTCTTTTTCATTGTTGCCAATACAGTGCAGATAAGGGTCACTGCAGTACAAACGATATTTTTGTGCATACACCATCAACAATAGTAGGCATGCAAGAAGATGTTTAAAGACTTGGAGAGGTGCCAAAAAGAAATGTGCTTATTTGTTGCCAGTGCTGTTTAAACCACACCATAACACAGTATCTGATTCGACCTGCATTCTGTATAGAATATACCGTAATGGTATATCATAATAAGCCATAAAGAAAGGTGTGGTTGGGACTTTGGCAGTGTGGTTCAGCAGAGGTCGAACTCTTGGTTCTTCTGTGCAGTTCAGCCAAGGTTTTTGGTGCAGGGCAAGAGGGTGGAGAAGGGGAGGGATAGAATGGAGTGAGAAAGTAGACTGTGTGATTTGTGTAAAGGATAAACAAAGAAGTAAAACTAATTACTGCTGGAGGTCAGCACTCGAAATGCCTATTGAAAAGCATGGGGCGTTGTAGCAAATTTATGGCAGTCACACTTATTTAGCGACCTGAATAGGCAATTTCGCAGCGAATCTGGAGAGAAAAGAGGACATGAAAAGTTCTGAAGAATTGATGACGGACTCCTTGAGAGTGAGCAAAATAAAATTGACCATGAAATCCTTCGCCTGGAATTAAATTGGGTGGAAGGAGAGATGAAAAAGAGGGGGAAAAGGTGTAAGGTGTGACTTATAAAAGTGGGTTTGTGCAAATGCCAAGGTTAATATGCACATCATTTAAAGAGATTATTAAATGTGAGAGAATCAGTTTAAAGGACAGGAACTTTCATAGATTTGTATATATTATTTAGTGTGATGAATGCTCTGCATTTTCTGTTTCAAAGGGAATGCTTCTCACACCAAATACCTTTTAGACTAAAGCTAAGATGTGAGCTGGCTTGGCAGATAGAAACAGGAATGTAGATTTCTTTTGGCCAAAATGTGTACAAAGTAGCACCAAGTTCCAATCTTGAGCTATTTTTTAAAGTGAAAACATATTATAACCTGAATGGGAAAATTAATTTTTAAATCTATTTAGGTATCCAACATTCATGCTTTGTACCAATAGCAATTTTAAATGAATGAATGAATGAATGAATGAATGAAATGGGTCTCTCTGTTTTATAATTTGTTTAAAAAACTTTCTTCGCAGGGGGCATGGTGGTGTAGTGGTTAGCGCTGTCGCCTCACAGCAAGAAGGTCTGGGTTCGAGCCCCGTGGCCGACGAGGGCCTTTCTGTGTGGAGTCTGCATGTTCTCCTTGTGTCCACGTGGGTTTCCTCCAGGTGCTCCGGTTTCCCCCACAGTCCAAAGACATGCAGGTTAGGTTAACTGGTGACTCTAAATTGACCGTAGGTGTGAATGTGAGTGTGAATGGTTGTCTGTGTCTATGTGTCGGCCCTGTGATGACCTGGCGACTTGTCCGGGGTGTGCCCCGCCTTTCGCCCGTAGTCGGCTGGGATGGGCTCCAGCTTGCCTGCGACCCTGTAGAAGGATAAAGCGGCTAGAGATAATGAGATGAGATGAGATGAGATGAATGAATGAATGAATGAATGAATGAATGAAATGGGTCTCTCTGTTTTATAATTTGTTTAAAAAACTTTCTTCGCAGGGGGCATGGTGGTGTAGTGGTTAGCGCTGTCGCCTCACAGCAAGAAGGTCTGGGTTCGAGCCCCGTGGCCGACGAGGGCCTTTCTGTGTGGAGTCTGCATGTTCTCCTTGTGTCCACGTGGGTTTCCTCCAGGTGCTCCGGTTTCCCCCACAGTCCAAAGACATGCAGGTTAGGTTAACTGGTGACTCTAAATTGACCGTAGGTGTGAATGTGAGTGTAAATGGTTGTCTGTGTCTATGTGTCAGCCCTGTGATGACCTGGTGACTGTCCAGGGTGTACCACGCCTTTCACCCATAGTCAGCTGGGATAGGCTGCAGCTTGCCTGCAACCCTGTAGAACAGGATAAAGTGGCTAGAGATAATGAGATGAGATGAGACTTTCTTTGCATAGAAACCTCTACCCAATATTGTTATTGTTCAGTGGTTTCATCTAAATCAAATATAAACATTAATCAAACTGTCACTCAGAATACTCCCATCTCTACACATATCCACTCACTTCTCTTGTTAAACAGGTGTTCATGGTCTACATTTGTAGCATAATAGAATATGGCCAGATCTTGACATTTATGTCACACCAACATGGCCATGTATTTTCAGTTTCTCAAAAAAAAAAAGTTCACAACACCAAAAACAATCCCATAAATAATACTTAGGGTCACTTAATGTGTCTGATGGTTATCTGGCCAGTAGCATACACCTGGAGAACACAGAGACTCATATGTCTCCAAAGCAAACAGTACCTCACAATATACATATTGACATAGGATACAGAGTTAAAAACAATCCACAATCCTTAGAGGCCATTTGCAGATCAGGAAACAGAGTCAAACACTGGCATAGTTCAAATAGATGCACCAAAACCAATTGTGGAATATTAACTGGGAAGTCAAAAGGAGAAACTGATGAGGCTTTCTATTCCTGGCAGATGGAGTTCCGTCACACCGTGAAATTTGGATACTTGGCAACTAAGGAAACAATTCTTGTTGGTGTGCTGAGCAGCCGAGCCATGAGTTGAGAGACAGAGTAATGGGGGGGGGGGGGGGGGGGGGGGGAGAGAGAGAGAGAGAGAGGAGAGAGAGAGAGAGAGAGAGAGAAGAAAGTCTCCTTAATTGCCTTCGGTCACCCACACTGGCAAAATGGGTGCCATGCAGCTTAGAATGGAAGACCAGGCAGGAGGCGCAAAGGGCTGATAGATATTTTATCACTGAAGTTAACGCTTAATACATTTCCATTCCCCGAGTGAAATCTGTCACTTGAAAAAATAAAGAGAGAGGCAAATTAAAGGGAGATAGAGAGAACCCAGTGAAGAAAGGAAGTGGAGTGGGTGACACAGTTTTAGAATACCCTATCTTTTGGGCATCCCTTCTTTTGAAAGGAAAAAAGAAACTTTCTCTCCCTCCCACACACACACTTTTCTCTCTCTTTCTCTCTCTCTGTCTGGTCTTCCTATCTCTCACTGTCCTTTTCTAGTTGGTGAAAAAAATTCTCATGAATGATGTATGTGCGTCTTGTTATCGGCAGCGATTTCTATAGACCCGGATGTATTCACCAAGACATTTGTGGCATAATTGTTAATTTTAATGCCATAATGGCTTCAGATGGGAGCCCTGATTAGACATTTATTACACAATTAAATGAAACATACTCAAAAATCACAAAAGGCTTCTATAATTATTTCAGGCCATTAATAAAATGGGCATTAAATTATATTGGACACAAAAGAGAAGTGAAATAGATTTCCATTAGAGCAAAAGGAGCCACAGAGTGGGTAATAGATCCAGGCTGAATTCACTCAGAAATTAATTGTTGCCCGTCCTATTTCCACACACAGTGGAATAAATGAATGAGAAAGGGAAGGGATAGAAGGAGTTGGTGGCCGAGAGAGAGAGCTGGGAGGGGTAGTGGGGCTACGTTAAGAGGCTCTGATGAAAACCCTTTTGTTTGACAGTCTACAATAGCTTCTTGAATCAAGAGAGAGAGAGAGAGAGAGAGAGAGAGAGAGAGAGAGATGTGCATTGATTTCTAATAGTTCTGGACACTGAGAGGGTCTACCTCCCTGAGCATCAATTTTGGGCACAGTAATTTGTCTGTTCAAAACTTTTTGTTTGTTGTTGAATAAACATATCTGACAGAATATAAACTTGTTCAGGAAAATGATTCATGCCAAAAAAAAAAATCCTCACTTGCCTGCACAGTAATTCATATAAAGCATGTATTAATATGCTCAGGATGATCCAGTATGCTTTGGATAGAATAATGGCAAATGTATGGTCATTGGTGAAAACGAGTAATGTTTTAACAGCTTCAAACCAGAGACAGGTGGAAAAGCTGTAATGAAAGGAAATAATAGTGTGTTTTTCATTTCTGATCAACAAACTGGAGCACCAATGCAAAAGACTAGTTCTGTGAAAGGTGCTTTAGAGAGCCGTTCCAGTGGGAAGCCAAATAAAATTGTCTTTTGAACCACTTGTCTATTGATAATAACAAAAAAGTAAATGAAAAGGAGAACTGATTACTCATAATGTTTAAAAAAAGATTGCAGTGTGGAAAAAAATCAATCAGCACCCGATACCAAAGTTTATTACTTGAGCTTTACATCTAAATCTATTTATCTGCCTTCAAAAGTGTTCAGATCTTTTAATTGCTTCACTTTCATGCTTGACCTTTTGTTTTTTCCTTCTGTGCACCTTACTTCTTGGCTGGGTTTGCAAAATCCTTTCTTTTAAGCTTTTTTTTCCTTTAGAGGTTTTATTCATATAGCTAGTGGCTGGTGCTAATAGAAAATCAGAATGCTAAGATATTCAGAATAAAATTGAGAATGTTATTTAATTTGTAAATAATTTCTTTATTCACTCCTAATATGCCTATGCCCATAGCAGTAGGAATATCCATTGTGTATTTTTTTTCTATAATTCACCCGATTTTCTAATTCATTAGTGCCACTGAATAATAAAGAAAAACATAAATTCATCGATGTTCTCAAATTTCTGATCCAGCTGGCTTTATTAATATTTATTTTAAGCTTCATTAAGTTTTATTAATATTGGTATCAATTGGTATTTCAGAAGCACATAACCATTTAAAATCCATTTATAGTGTTTGTTTGGTTTAAATTTCAGCTGACCCCTCAGGGAAGAGATGAGAAGGCTGAGATTTCCCTACAAGCTGTCCCAGCCCTCTGAAAGCTTTTCTTCCTCTTAATGAAGGTCAGAGAAGAGGCCCCATTTTTCTCTTTGGGTGATAATTTATCCCTATCTGCTGTTATCTGTGACTAGCCCCTTTAATCCTAATTGTATTGTACAGTGGTGCAATGCTTTCTGCTCTGTCTCTGAAGAATTGCCCTTCTTCTTTCATTATCAGCCAATGCCTTGAACCTCTTTTAATTTCCATTCTGTTTTATTTCAATCACTGGATCTCCCTTTCGTTTTCCATTAACTTTCCTCCCTCCATGAGGCACGCAGCAATGAGAGGCTCTCATTCAGCATAGCTGTCCCCAATGAAATATCATATTGTAAGAAAGATTTGGCTATGAGAATTGTCAATTTGATTTTTGATGTCTCCCATCGGCCGTATTTATTTTGGTTTTGATTTTGACTCTGCCCCTGCTATTGATAATCATAGATTGATATGGAGGGATAGGAGTTGTGAGAGTGAACTCAGATATGTAAACAGATGAAAATGGACTGGGCACTTCCTCCACATGAGGGACAATCTTGGGGCATGGACAGTTTTTTTCACTGGTTTCCCAAAATAGTATTATGATCCTTACCCCCATGGCTCCTCAAAAATAGCCTGGAATAGGGTGTGGGTTAATGAAATTTCTCTAAACCAAGCAGCATTTTTTTTTTGTAAATATATATATTTTGCAGAGGTGCCAGAAAACTGCTGGCTGTGACAGCTAACTAAAATCAATTTCCACACTGGAGAGCAATGGAAGCTAAAAGCTGTGGCCAGAACAAACACTGCCAATTTGAATATGTGAAATAATGCAAGCATGTGGAGAGGAAGAAGATGGGGAGGGCAGAAAAGTCAACACGGCAAACTGACTTCAGAATGGGTGCAATATCCTGGACCTTCCCTGAAGTCTGGTAATCAGAATGAACAGACGCTGGAAGTTGCAAAAAGGTAGCATGTACATTTAGAGAAGGATTCCAAATTTGCAACCAACCTGGCATTACAATCAGCTTACCTCAATATTGCATTATTAAGTGTTCACATGCCAAGACGCTGGAAGCAATTTTGTTCTGTCTTTGGCTGTTCTGTATGTGCATTAGGTTTGTTAATACTTTATTAAAAAATTAAAAATACCCTGCTTTTATATTTGGTATTTGGTGACTGATATGTTGCCAAGTGTTCATCCATCTATCTATCTATCTATCTATCTATCTATCTATCTATCTATCTATCTATCTATCTATCTATCTATCTATCTATCTATCTATCTATCTATCTATCTATACACCTGTATACACTCTGTGTGTGTGTGTGTGTGTGTGTGTGTGTGTGTGTGTGTGTGTGTGTGTGTGTGTGTGTGTGTGTGTTCATCTGCCTATAGCTTACTAACCTAAAAAACTTTTTAGAATATTTTGCAATCACCTCATTTCCTAACATCAAATGAGATCATTTTTACATTTTACATAAACACCTTCCTGTTGCTGTTACACCCTGAAATAAACTTTAATTGACTAACTCCATGGAGGAATAATGTTGGAACAGGAAAGAACATGCCACTTAAAGTTGCAAATGCTACTCTTTCCTTCCTTCCTTTCTGCAGGACACTATAGTAAAACCTCAGCAGAGAAAGTCTGCGCGTGCCAGCATCATGCGAGCCAAATCACGGCAGCAAACTGGATGAAATAAGAGAAAAAAAGGCATTGAAAATGTCGACATGGGTTTGAAGGGAGTCCTGAGTGGGAGCGCAAGTTAGTGGTGTATAAAGCCACTTTAGCGCATCAGCACCATGGAGAGCGACATCGCGCGCCCTGCCAACTGCGCGCGCCCTCCCGCAACTCTTTATTAGAACCCGTTTTGACGCGTGAGGACAGAATTAAAGAGCCGAACACACTGTGTTACAACGCAATAAACACCGCGCTGGAACCGCACACACGTGGTGTTAGGACCGAATAACTTAAGATGATAGAAGAGATCACATTACGCCTGGATTTAGATTGATGTGTTGCAGGCAGTGTGTTCTACTGTTACATGGGTTGGTAATTTCTAGAACTGGCTCGTGTTGTAATTTATCAGCACTCGCACATTCAGTGCCTTTAAAACCCTATACAATATAATCTATTTTCCCCTTTCACTTACGTTTCGCCATTACCTCCACACAAGACTGACTGAGACTTGGTTGGCTTGCTAGCCATTGACTAGATAATAAAATAACAGCTTCTAAAACTAGTGTAAATGGAATACAGTCGACACTAAGTTAACTCAATTTAATTAATACTCATATTTCATAGGGTTATTTGAGTGTGGTTGTCTTTAAAAATGGCGCCTCAGGAACTTTTCTGCGTCTGCACTATTTATAACGGTTAAAAAGAGCCTAATATTAGTTTTGTTTTACCTGAAATGCAGGAGTAACCGTTTGGACACACGTCAGTGCTATACATTGTCAAGGGGAAAAAAAAAAAAGTACTGTACAGGTCCCTTATCTCCAAGATAACTACAGTGCAAAAATATTACATTAAATTTAAATATATTAGTATATTAAATTACATGACTATATTAAACGATATTAATAATTATAAGCATTACATTAAAACGAATGCTTCTCCAGCTTGTCAAAGCATACGCCTTAGATGGTGTCCAGTAGCCTACAGAGTTTGTACACTGGACTTTGACTGGGTAGTGACGCTGCACAGGCTACTGTTTGACTGTGTATTTCGGGAGCACTAGTTTCCCGGAGTGGGCTATAGGAATATCATTTAATGTGGAAGTGTTAGATTTTTGGAAATGTGTCTGAACATTAATTTAATTTTAAAAATCATTGATATTTTTTTCTACTCTTTCGAAGAGGGTTTGAGCTTGATGGTTTTCTTACACCCTGACCTGTACTAGCATAAGGATGTGTTTGACAGAATGAAAAACACTTCTGTAGGTCGTTCTGGATAAGGGTGTCAGCTAAAATGTTGTAAATGTAAATATAGGTTATGTGATGCTTGTATAGGGTTTGGAAACTTAGTGTGCACTGAATGAGCAATACATCTTTCTGAGGTATGACTGAAAGTAGAGCCCTAATATGTTCTAAATACTGTATAAGGGGCGCTATGTGCTGTCGGCTATGGAAAGTTTAAGTACAGTTTATTAACTCGCGGATTCGAACAGCTTCCCCTCCGTGTGAAGAGTCGCTAATTGACTTGACTGGATACATTCATTCTTTCCAATATAAACTGATAGGGCTCGTGCGCAGTGTGGGTTACCAAGCGACCAGCGGCGCTCGCCTGCCGCGTGCGTTCAGTTTTTAGATCACAAGCACGTAGATTGGAGCGCAGCGCTCGATCACGTGACCTCATATAGCGTCAGTGTCGGCGCGCTGCAGAAAAAGCGGGGCCGGTGGCACGCAGGCTACAGGTTCAGGTTTAGTTATAAAACAGCCCAGTTCACTTAGATGCATGCGATCCTGCAGGAGGAAATACATGGGCTGAGATTTAAGATGTTTTCATTTTAGGATGCATGCTTTTCTTTTCTTTTCTTTTCTTTTCTTTTCTTTAATATAAAGCAAAACCCTGTAATATTTGACCACACAGTATTCAGCTATCTAAAACAATTTAGCCTTCTCAATTCCAGTTGCATTATTTCTGTACATATTCTTTTTTTTTTCATAGCAATTTAAAACATTTTCTGAAATTTGATCAACATGGTTTCCAGTGCGAAATTGACTTCACCTCACCACTAACTGTTTTTGCCCACTGCCGTTGAATCCTAAACAGTTCATGTGTGCTGGGATTTTCATCATAAAAAAAAAAGACACGTTGTGATTGAACACTTCTTTTAATTCAAATTAAACAGAAACGCTATGCACTTTCTATACAGTCTGTTCTGATGAACTCCTAATAACTAAATGTTTCAGTGTGGTTTATTTCACAAATCTTTACTTTTTTTGTGGTTCTAAGTAGACTTGCTCTCTGTCTGTGGACAGTGTTCACGAGAATAATACCCCTCCCCCACACACACATCTTCCCCCAATAATTTACATTAATTCCGGCTGTAATTTATGCTCCTGCAACACACTGGCGAAATGGAGAGGGAGGCTGAGAAGCAAAGCTTGATAGATATCATCATATAAGAAGCCCCCTTAAGTTAATATTATACCGCGTGAAAGATCTGTAATTTGTTCTTATTTTGAAATGCATTAATAATACTTCATAAGTATGTCATTGTTTATTATTTCTATTATTTACTGGTGGCATATGCATTACTGAAAATTTGCTAAATAAAAAGTGTACAACCAGCTGAGAGCTACAATAAAGACAAAGAGCTGCAAGTGAGTGTTCTTGGTGAAACAGAAAACAAAACAAAAGTGACTTAGAGCAATATTAATTTACACCACCTTTACATTCCACTATAGCTTAGATAAGAAGTCGCACAGTAATTTGCACTGTCTTGGTGAAATATACACGCTGGTGTTTTTAATCCAGACTCTCGTTTATAGCCTAGATTGTGGAAATATGAAATAGGCAATTTGTAATGTAGATGGATATATCATGCAGCTATATTAAGTAAGAAAAAAAACCCCACCAAAACCTAAATTTCAGGCACATCTTCAGGGCCATGTCTATGTGCTAAAGAGCACACTGGGCCAAAACTGTGTTTCAGTGAGGATTCAAATCAGAGCCAGCCTCTGATAGATCAGCTTTCTCAGCTTGTCTCGCCTCGGGCTGATTTTACTACACTGATCTTTTTTTAAACAGTCACATTTACATGTTAATGTCCTTTAGTACATGCTGCCTTAAACATCTTCCTCTGGGAGGGATATATATATATATATATATATATATATATATATATATATATATATATATATATATATATATATATAATAGAAAGAAAGACACATTCACGTGGGACGCGTTCAAACATTCATTTGTTTTACTTTAAATTAATGCTTAATTTACTTTGACAAAAAGTGCACGAACAAAAGCATTTTAAAAATTAATAATTTATTTTTAATGCATTCAATATTCAATGAGAATGGTTGGTTAGTTAGTTAGTTAGTTATCTGACTAAGCAAATTCAGAAATACAGAATTAACTTGGGAAAAATGCAAAAAAAAAAAAATAACGTTAATTCACACTGCATGAATCATGTGTTATTGGAGCCAGTAATCCGACATTATAATGATTTTTTTTTCATGTTAACCCAAAATAATAGCCTAACAATTAAGACAGAAACAATATATCCAAATTGTTTTCTCTGTGTGACAACCCCAGTGGCATCATTTGATCACTTCGCATACACTGACAACATGACAAGGCTCTGAAGTGTTCATAATGTCAGATTTTTGAGTGTGGACATCAGTGTGTACTGACCTCCATTCAGTATGAGGTCTATGTGGGCATGTTTTACATCAGGGCGCTTTGCTGGGAGATCAGAGCTGCGAAACAGGTGCACACACACACACACACACACACACACACACACACACACACACACACACACACACACACACAGAGCGCAGCCCTGTCCCAGGAGACTTCTGAACAATTGTTCTCGTTTAATAAACATTGGCCCGAGGGGACGCCGCTCAGACGCGCAGTACTTTTATTTCAATAGCCGCTTTATAATGCATTATATTTAGGATATGTTGTATAGGCCAGAGGACACAGCTTTACCACTTGCTGCCTAAAGTGTATTTGACGCCTACTGTAATAAATAAATGTGAATAAAGTCGAACCCTCCTGTGACCAAACCTAATGTAAATTAACATATAAATGCTTAAATTAAAATATGTTACAACTAGTTAATAAAACCAATAACAATCAAATTTAAGGTTGTTTTCCGCCTATTGTTTGTGTGTGCAACATTTATAATAACTACCTTTTGTAAACATTAGTTGGCTCGTGACCCCGGATATCACTGCTTATATGTATGATTTTTTTTTTTTTTTGCCAATATAAAACAGCAGGCGCGCGTGTTAATGATTGTTAATATTTAACCAGAGCTGTGTGTGTGTGCGTGTGCGTGTGTGTGTGTGTGTTTGTACAGCTTAAACTAAAAGGATTTAGGGGATGGAGGAGAGTGGAGTAGCTGGCCCTCCTTTTATTCATGCCTCCTCAAATCTTTATTGGCGTTGTGATATCGTCCGCTGTGTGTGTGTGTGTGTGCGCGCGCGCGCGTGCGTTTTGTCCGTAGGTGTTGCGCTTAGTGTGTGTGTGTGTGTGTGTGTGTGTGTGTCTTAGTGCTGATTGGGCGCTCAGGTTGGACAGTGAACGCCCTGCCGTTTATGTGCAGCCCAGCCTTTCAACTCCGCCGCCTTTTGGCTTCCATTCACGGGCTTTTTCTACTCATTTCCTAAGCCAGGTGCTTCGCAAAAGACGACAAACCTCCGAGAGGGAAGAGAAAAAAAAGCGCGCGCGCACACGCACACACACACACACATACACACACACGCACGCACGCACGCACACACACACACACACACACACACACACAGGTACACACATACACGCGCGCGCGCGCGCAGACAGACGCACAAACACCCAGAGTTCACCGGTCGAGCACGGGACTTTTTTTTGCCTCACCTCGGCGGATTTTGGCTGCTGAACACTCTGTGGTGAAGAGGAAAGAAACATTTCTAACGATTTGCCGAAACTCGAAAGAGTTGCGCTTTTGGATTTTTTCACCGATGCCTTTTTTTACAGTTCTTCCCCGACTCTCCAGAAGTGGCATGATCGGCGTCCGTCAACAAGACAGGTGAATTATTTTCTCCACTCGGTTTTGGTGGTTTATACAGTTTGACGTTATTTTACAAGGACTGAACGGTGTGAGTGTCGTCGTAAAAAAAAAAAAAAAAAAAAAGCCATGTCCAAGCCGGCCGATCACATCAAGAGACCCATGAACGCCTTCATGGTTTGGTCCCGCGGCCAGAGGAGGAAAATGGCCCAAGAGAATCCCAAGATGCACAACTCTGAGATCAGCAAGAGGCTCGGTGCCGAGTGGAAGCTTCTCTCCGAGTCTGAGAAGCGGCCCTACATTGATGAGGCCAAACGGTTGCGCGCGCAGCACATGAAAGAGCACCCGGACTACAAGTACCGGCCGCGGCGCAAGCCCAAGAACCTGCTCAAGAAGGACCGATACGTGTTCCCTCTGCCCTACTTGGGCGACGCTGAACACTTGAAAGCACTTCCGGTTTCCGGTGCCGACTCGTTGCTAGCTTCCGGGCCGGAAAAAGCGCGCGCGTTCTTGCCGCCGGCGGCTTCTGCGCCCTACTCGTTCCTTGACCCAAGTCAGTTCAGTTCCAGCGCTGCGCAGAAAATGGCTGATATGCCACACGCCCTTGCCGCCGCCGCCGCCGGGTCACTGCCCTACGCCTCCTCACTCGGCTACCAGAACAGCGCGTTTGGCGGCCTGGCGTGTCCGGGGCAGCACACACACACACACCCGTCACCTACCAACCCGGGCTATGTCGTACCCTGTAACTGCACAGCGTGGTCGGCGGCGTCCAGCCTGCAGCCGCCCGTCGCCTACATCCTCTTCCCGGGCATGGGTAAGAGCGGCATCGACCCGTACCCCACAGCGCACGCCACGGCCATGTAAAATACCCATCCGCAAAGTTGAGCAGAGGGACAATTTTTACTTTGGAAACTTGAACCACGTAAACCACGCACTCTCACACACTCCCATCAAGAGGATCGAAGTTACAAGAGCAAACAGACAGTCGGGCTCTCCGAAAACTTCTAAAACAAAAGGCAGTTCTGCTCTTTCTCAGCCTAAAAGACGTTTCTCTCTGGAAACTTCAATGATGTAAAATAAATAAATAAATTAATAAATGAATTAATAGCCCCGCAAATAGAGGGTGTTCGGCTCAGAAGAAAACGCACTTCTCTACGGAAACTTCAGTGATGTTACCCTCTACAGAAGAGGGGAAAGACAATTCTCTCTTTCTTTCTTTCTTTCTTTCTTTCTTTTTTAGAAACTTGAACAATGTTTAAAAAAGGTCACAAAACAGTTATAAAACAGCCACAATACGCTGTTGCTCTTTGAAAACTTGAACCGCAGTAAACTGACTCAAGTGTCTCTCAGTGCGAGCTTCATCTCTGCGCTGCATGACGCGATCTGACACAAGTGCAAAGCTCATGTTGTAAAGGCCGGAAGGACTCTGAGAACTGGAGACAAACTTTCGATTTTTCATCATGCCCGTTTTTTCCCTCCGGACCTCTGCATGGGAACTTGGGAGTAGATGTGAGAGATCAAGGAGCCCTGAACTGTAAGAAATGTAAATGCTATAACATTTATTAACGGCTATCCGATTGAGGATGCCTTTAACTTTATTTATTATGTACATTTTTGATGCTATACTAATGATAATTTTGTTTAATGATATTATTATTATTATTATTATTATTATTATTATTATTATTGCTGTTGTTGTTATCTTATTTTAAAGGCCCATTTTGGTTTGCACAAGTGACATTCACCCTTCATAGCGCTTGTATATTGTACTTATATTTTAGCACTCCGATTAAATGGTTTGGATCACGCTTAGAATTTTTTGAGTTGGATGAACATACGGGTTATATTGTTTATAGGCTATTTATCAAACTGGTGCATAAAATTAGACAAACTATTTAAAGCATCAAAAGGGAAAAATAATAGGCAATCTTTTTTTTGCAAACTGTGGTTCAGTGCTCGTCACACGTTCTATTCATCTGAAGAAAAAGAAGAAGAAGAAGCTGGGGTTTGAAGCTAAGCGGTTAATGTTAATGTGGTTTTATTATGATTATTATTTTTCAACTGCGATGGTAATTTAAAAGCTGTACTAATGTTATGGAAAGGAAGATGTATCCAAATGGGTGATACCTCGATTCTTTGTTCATTTGCCTGAGCAAAGACATTTTGAATAAAGACAATCTGTCTTCAAAATTATACAAACGTGGTTATAGTGAATATTTTCCGCATACTTCAACCAAATAATTTTGTGTTTAAGATCTAGGATAATTATAAAAGTCAATTCAGATCTCCAACAGGTTATATTTATCTTAATAATAATAATAATAATAATAATAATAATAATAATAATAATAATAATAATAATATCAAATTAACCCTTTAAAAATCATATTAATAAGACTTAAAACGACTGAACAAATGTTTAGCTAAAAATGATTGCATCCTTATATGGGTTAAAATTTAAAGCAATAACATTTGCCCATAGTCCAGTATGTGAAAATTAATTAAGGCTGCATTTGCAGCAGGATCTATGCAGAGGTGCAGCAGGTGTGTGTAAACAGCAATACAGTGTGTGAGAGGGGACAGATGACACTGAGATAACACGGCTGTCAAACCTTCGGCTGTCTCACTGGACTCTTTAGGGATCTTCGATCCAAATTAGACGGCAAAACAATTAAGTCCTTTCAGACAAACCCAACACCCTGAACAAAAGACACGAATTACAATTTATTCTGACAATAACAACAGCATCCAAATGACTCACGCCGTTTAACATCTGTTCCATTTGAGGCACAAGAGTAACAGGCTACAGCTTTGACTCTTCAGAGGATTATAATATTTGTGTGGTGTGCATCTGATTGACGCCATTTACACGGGAACAAGCTGTGGCACATTATATGAATGAATTACATGAATGCAATGGTGTATTAACAGCTATAGGATTTCTGTTACATTATAATATTAATAATGAACAGTCAATTTCATATGTAGAAAATAAAAAACCCTCTGTAATGTAGTTAATTAATAACTTAATTCTCAAAATGTTGAATTAGCCTTTACAGTATTCAGATGGGCTGTGTGCTGCTGAATTAACACTGACAGTGCTATATAACTCTCATGATGTCAAATGAACTTGAAGTAATTATGTTGAATTTAAACGAGCTGTCTACAGGAGCTATAGAATGAACTCATTTTATATTAACACATGCAGTGCAGAATTAACCTACAGTGTTGAATGAACTCTTCCAGTGTACATTTGTGTCAAGCTGGATTTATATCAACGCTGTCGGTTTTCATTTCACCCCGCAGGGATTGTCGTAAGGGATAATTTGGCTGGAAGCAGCGGCATGAAGGAATACCTTTTATTCTAGTTAATTTTCTGTCTATAATAGCTACTGACAATGTAATCTTTGGTTTAAAGGCTATCTTGTTTCTGAACAGGCTAGACTTCTTCAACTCGTGCGTGCGTGCGTGCGTGTGTGTGTGTGTGGCCCAAAGGGTTTCATGGCAGTCTGACCTGCTCAGCCTGCTCGGCTCTTCTGCATCAACACCTGCAGCACATGAACACACCGTAGCTCATCTTAAACAAATGGATCATATGTTTTTTTTTTTAATGAACATCTGTCAATTTAGATACATACACTGACAAGCTGGTATCTATCTATCTATCTATCTATCTATCTATCTATCTATCTATCTATCTATCTATCTATCTATCTATCTATCTATCTATCTGTCTGTCTGTCTGTCTGTCTGTCTGTCTGTCTGTCTGTCTGTTTATTACGAATACACAGCAGTTTATGGCAGGCTGGACTTAATGAACACTGCTTTATTTGGACCGCTTACGGTTCTGAGATTGTCGTTCTGGAGAAATCCTTAATGGTTCTAATGGAGAACACTTCATCAGTGTTTCCCTATTCGACAGGGTTCCAAATAGAGCCCTTTATGGAAGCTAAGAACATCATTGAACTCCACTGAATAACCTCTTTCCTCTAGGAGTAAAATTATTCATTCAGCATGTAGGTAAAGGATAAATTCACACCTGCATGAGGTGATTATAAATAGTAGGTGTTAGGGCTTCATTAAAGCATTTTATTTTATAAATTTAATAAAAAAAACACGTGAATTATCCTTTATTTCACTGTCATTTTGTTGAACTTATGAAAACTTACTACAATTAAAAATACGTTTTCAATTAATATATAATCACGTCGAGAATAACATCTCTCTCTCTCTCTCTCTCTCTCTCTATATATATATATATATATATATATATATATATATATATATATATATATATATATATATATAAATCACGTGCACGCGCACGTGAGCATGGTGCGCGCCCAGATGTGAGACCTTTTTAAAAACCGTTTTCTAAATCCATAATTCTCTTTATCTTGCCATATTCTGTTAAACACAGCCAAATCTCGTTATTGTGGACAAACGTTGCATCACGTTGCAACAGTCAAACACGTCCCAACTAACTGTCAGACTAACATCAGCGTATCAAATGACAACTGAGTGACATAATCACGATAATTCCTATAGGTTTCTCCTCCCCATATTTTATTTCGTAAAACTAGCATTTACGTGAGCTTCTGAAGCTATATCCACGGAGTAACAGAAAACACACTCGCACAACAGTTTGGGGCTTTTTTTCTGGCTGCAGAAACAGGAGGAGGATTGCCATTCACTTTTTCTGTCTATTGTCTCAGGTCTTATAGGCAATGGGATTTGCACAGCGAGGTGTAATAGCATTACTGCATTAATTAAACACGAAAAAAAATCATTTCACATCCAGATTGTTTACTTATCTGCCAAGAACACATGCTGGGCGAAGTTAAGATTCACCATTCTGCACTATTGCCCAAGGTGCAATTCAATATAAGGGCAGAAAGGAGGAGGGAGGGAGATTTTCTGTGACAGCTTTCCCTCTTATCTGTCCCTGTAAATGAGGGTGATACTTCACTGAACCCAAGTTTTACATCAGCTCCCCAAAGCAACTTTGAAACATGCCAATGATAGACCTAATTCAAGGATCACTTTCATAAATGAAGGCTCACTTCCATAAATATAGCCTATATGTAGCTCAATCAGGTACACTCAGACTCCAGCTCAGTCTCAGCTGATCAAATCCAAAGCTCTGTATACAATATATAGATGCCAGTAACCCTCTACATCATGATGAGTTTAATAAATAGTAGGATAAAGCATTAGAAATAGACAATAAAATATCATCATTTAAAATAAATTTTTATATTGATGATTGAAAGGATCATCCAAAATACTCAGTCACAACACAAAACCTTTTTTATGATTGTCTCCTGGTTGTGAAGTCTACAATTGAGCATGTGTGTGTAATTGGATGTTAATTTATGGCTGTGATCATTCAGGCCAGGGTGGACTGGCACAGTCTGTTTTGTGCATTATTCACATTTAAAGGAAAAATAAAAGAGGGGAAATTATGATTTGACACTACAGATGGCCCTAAAAAATTGTTTCTCTCTTTCATTTTAAGCTCCTCTGGACGTTTTTATTGTGAGCTGTGCTTTATCTACGCCAGATTCCTTTTAGCTGGTGATCAGAGGAAAAAAAGAGCATAATTGTTCTTTATTTTTATTTAATTTCATGCCACAGCTCGTGCTTTCAGGTCATTTATAGGCTTAATTTAATGATAAAATCACTGCGGAGGAGGAGGACATGTAGAGCCTTTTCTTTCTTCAAACACATTGAGACCAAAATATCAAACACAAGAAACAAAAGTAAAAGGGGGGCATGACACTTTTAATTGAATCCCATGGGTCATTTACTTAATTGTCTCCTGTAAAGTCATCCTGAAATCAGTGAGCATGAACTGAATGTTATTTTTTGGCTAGGAAAAGTATCTTCCTTTGCATCTCAGCATAATCATTTTCTCCTGCAAACAAACAAACAAACAAACAAACAAACAAACAAACAAACAAACAAACAATAAAGCAATAAAGCACATAGCACAAAGCGATGTACCACAATAATAATAATAATAATAATAATAATAATAATAATAATAATAATAATAATAATAGTTTTATTGTTTAAAATAGTTTTTATGTATTATTATTATTATTATTATTATTATTATTATTATGCTCAGACAGGCATATGGTTATCTCAGACCTGATGTAGTTTGATGTGTAATATATTACATTTAAATAGGAATATTATTGGTTGGTTTAAGGTCTGGCTGATCTCATTTTAAGCTCCTAACTATTGTCTCTGTGTGGGAGAGTCTCAAAAGCATCAGTGCTAAAGCCTGCAGTCTATCTGAAATTGGATCTGGGGTTCCATTCGAACTGAAGACTGAAGGAAAGCAGTGAGGCGCCGCCGTTTGAATTTGGGGGTCCCTGGATTCTCATTGGAAAGAAATGAACTGGTGAAGGAGCTGATAAGGAAATGCGGAGAGGCCTGTGCTGAGAGAAAAGGAATCACGGCACGGCTGGTTAAATGTGCGCCTTCTAGAAGGGAAAGTGATTTACACTGAGACTTTACCCCCTGTGACTCAGTGAAGGGGACAATATGGATAAAGTCTCTCTGTCTGTCTCATACACACACATCCGCACATACTCACCCACAATCATGTACAGCTGACATACACACCCACATCTACACATACGTATACACATATGTTTGTGCACATACACAAATTTTACATTTAGGCTACATCACATGTATTCATTTATCAGACACTTTTATCCAAAATGCCATGCAAGTGCAACAGGACACAAGATCTACCTTTTCAACAGAAATACAAGTGATGCAGAACTTCATATACACAAAAACAGAGGAAGCAGCAACACAACTGTTCATAAAGCAATCATTCAAAAAACAATTTGATCATGATACCAATAATACCCACTAATAACATCAATAGAGCAGTACATGGGCTTATGATAAATGGTTGCAAACATGTACATGCACAGACAGACATGAATATATGCAATGCACCACACACACGCATGTTGTATGCCAGCTTTTGGTTTACACAGTGACTGATACAGGCATGTGTGAAATTAAAGGAAAAATCAACATAAACAGTCTTAATATAAGGTGTTTGTCTACTATGAGTTGCAAGAATAGGTTCCATGCACCTTAGCACAGATTCTACAAATCTCTGGGACTGTACTGGAGGGATAAATACCATTCCTCCAAAAGATGCTGTCTAACATGACGGTCCAAAATCTCCTACAGGTCTTCAGTTGGGTTGATGATATCTGGTGATGACAAGGGCCAAAAGCATATGATTTACATCATTTTCATCTACATCAAACCATTCACCAAGTCCTCATGCAATGTGGATGTGGACAGGGTCATCTAGTAAGAGACCACTCCCATCAGGATAGAAAGGTTTCATTACAAGATAAAGGTGAAGAATGTTATGCTGAATTGCAGTGATGCTTCCCTTTAAGAGGACAAATGGCCCCATCATATAACGAAGCCACCAGTTTTTCTTTTGTCACCCATTTACACCTTTCTTTGATATCATAAGAAACGCAGATTATTTACATGGTTGAAACGTGTATTTAAAATGTGATGTGAAATTTTAAAAATGCTCTCATCAAAAACTTACCTCACAAGCAAGTTTTAAAGTTGGTTTCCTTTAATGATTTTTAAACACGGTTCTTCAGACCAGTTTTGCTATCAAGAACACAAACACATGCCTGTTTCTCAGGCAACAATTTGTACAGGCCTTTCTATGTTAATATGGTATTTCTTTAATGTGTGCCATCTTATTTGCATATTTGAATAAACGCAGATGCATGCAATACATTTATAACACCAATGTGGCTCAAGTGTGAGTGTATAATGATATTTATTTTTTAAAATACAAATTACAAGTCCTTTTATTGATTTAAATGAATGATATTTAGAAGAAGAAGAGGAAGAAGAGGAGAAGAAGAAGAAGAAGAAGATGTTGATGATGATTGTTGTTATTATTATCAAACAGTTACTGATGATGATGATGATGATGATGATGATTAGAATAATTATATCAGGTAGCATCGCTGCCTTACAGGTCCTGGGTTACTGTCAGTGTGGAGTTTCTCATGTTCTCCCTGTGTGCACATGGGTTTCCTCCATGTTCTCTGGTTTCCTCCCCTTTCCACAAACATGCAGGTGGACTGGCCACTCATAATTGTTCCGAGGTATGAATAAGTGTGAATGGTGCCCTGTTCTGGAGTGGTGTCCAATCCAACATGTATTCCTGCCTCACACTTAGTGTTCTTTGAATAATCTCCAGATTCACTGCAACCATGACCACCTGACCCTGGAGCAGTTTTGAGGTAAGGGCTTTGCTCATGAACCTGACAGTGTCTATCCAGCAGTCCCAAGATTCAGACTTATAACTTTCTCATCACTTGCAGAACTGTAACTGCTGGTACAGTGGTTAAATCCTCAAGTCCTTATAGTCCATATAGACTTAAGTCCCTATAGTAAATTAAGGAAATGTCTAACCATTATAAGTTAAATATATTATGAATATTTACAATACAGTACTTATAAGGAGTTGCCACCTTGTATTTAAACTTATTAACAAGCTCCATATAGGTGCACCTTTGTAGGTGTATAATTACTGACTGTAGCACAATTTGTCACCTCCATTTATTCTGCCCTTCAAGTCTGGTGGTGCTTGAAAGTTTGTGAACCCTTTAGAATTTTCTATATTTCTGCATAAATATGACCTAAAACATCATCAGATTTTCACACAAGTCCTAAATATAGATAAAGAGAACCCAGATAAACAAATGAGACAAAAATATTATACTTGGTCATTTATTTATTGAGGAAACTGATCCAATATTGCATATCTGTGAGTGGCGAAGGTATGTGAACCTCTAGGATTAGCAGTTAATTTGAAGGTGAAATTAGAGTCAGGTGTTTTCAATCAATGGGATGACAATCAGGTGTGAGTGGGCACCCTATTTTATTTAAAGAACAGGGATCTATCAAAGTCTGATCTTCATAACACATGTTTGTGGAAGTGTATCATGGCATGAACAAAGGACATTTCTGAGGACCTCAGAAAAAGCACTGTTGATGCTCATCAGGCTGGAAAAGGTTACAAAACCATCTCTAAAGAGTTTGGACTCCACCAATCTACAGTCAGGCAGATCGTGTACAAATGGAGGAAATTCAAGACCATTGTTACCCTCCCCAGGAATGGTCAACTAACAAAGATCACTCCAAGAGCAAGGTGTGTAATAGTCGGCGAGGTCACAAAGGACCCCAAGGTAATTTCTAAGCAACTGAAGGCCTCTCTCACATTGGGTAATGTTAATGTTCATAAGTCCACCTTCAGGAGAACACTGAACAACAATGGTGTGCATGGCAGGGTTGCAAGAAGAAAGCCACTGCTCTCCAAAAAGAACATTGCTGCTCGTCTGCAGTTTGCTAAAGATCACGTGGACAAGCCAGAAGGCTATTGGAAAAATTTTTGTGGACAGATGAGACCAAAATAGAACTTTTTGGCTTAAATGAGAAGCGTTATGTTTGGAGAAAGGAAAACACTGCATTCCAGCATAAGAACCTTATCCCATATGTGAAACATGGTGGTAGTAGTATCATGGTTTGGGCCTGTTTTGCTGCATCTAGGCCATCATTGATAGAACAATGAATTCTGAATTATACCAGCAAATTCTAAAGGAAAATGTCAGGACATCTGTCCATGAACTGTATCTCAAGAGAAGGTGGGTCATGCAGCAAGACAATGACCCTAAGCACATAAGTCATTCTACCAAAGAATGGTTAAAGAAGAATAAAGTTAATGTTTTGGAATGGCCAAGTCAAAGTCCTGACCTTAATCCAAATGAAATGTCGTGGAAGGACATGAAGCGAGCAGTTCATGTGAGGAGACCCACCAACATCCCAGAGTTGAAGCTGTTCTGTATGGACGAATGGGCTAAAATTCCTCCAAGCCAGTGTGCAGGACTGATCAACAGTTACCGGAAATGTTTAACTGCAGTTATTATTGCACAAGGGGATCACACCAGATACTGAAAGCAAAGGTTCCCATACTTTTGCCACTCACAGATATGTAATATTGGATACTTTTCCTCAAAAAATAAATGACCAAGTATAATATTTTTGTCTCATTTGTTTAACTCGGTTCTCTTTATCTTCTTTTAGGACTTGTGTGAAAATCTGATGATGTTTTAGGTCATATTTATGCAGAAATATAGAAAATTCTAAAGGGTTCAAAAACTTTCAAGCACCACTGTAACTACCACAGGACACCTGCCAATCAGACATTATGTAGATGGTGAACTATTCTACGCACAGCAACAACGCTGACAAGGTAGTGACATGGTGCTCTATATGGCACTGGTGCATGGAATTTTAGCTCTTAATAAACTGTAGGAATTCAATGTAAAGTAGCTCTAACTACTAAGTGCCATGTTAGATCACCATCAAGCAAACTATGTGGGATACATGGACAGAATCAAAGGTCATACAGTTTTTTTTTGTGTGTGTGTGTGTGTGTGTGTGTGTGTGTGTGTGTGTGTGTGTGTGTGTGTGTGTGTGAGAAGGTGAACATGTGTTGTTGTTGTTGTTAAATGTGAACTCAAACCCACTTGGAATTGAAATTGGATTTGTACACTTCTTTGTGAATTACTGGGCACAAAGTGTTTTCAAGGCAAGGTCTTTGGTTATATGATGGTGACTTCCTGTGAATAAGACCAGAACAAATATGGCTTTGTGTTTGTTTGAAAAGAGAGTCTGATAATGCTTCACAGGTGAACTGATGAGTGCTTACCAGACAATGGAGATGACACTGACATCATAAAATACTCAGAAAAGGACAAATATGTACATGCATTGCTTGGTTCAGATTTTTGAAGTTGTTTGAAATAAATGACTGATGCCTTTCTGAAGATCTCATCTCATCTCATTATCTGTAGCCGCTTTATCCTGTTCTACAGGGTCGCAGGCAAGCTGGAGCCTATCCCAGCTGACTACGGGCGAGAGGCAGGGTACACCCTGGACAAGTCACCAGGTCATCACAGGGCTGACACATAGACACAGACAACCATTCACACTCACATTCACATCTACGGTCAATTTAGAGTCACCAGTTAACCTAACCTGCATGTCTTTGGACTGTGGGGGAAACCGGAGCACCCGGAGGAAACCCATGTGGACACGGGGAGAACATGCAAACTCCGCACAGAAAAGCCCTCACCGGCCACGGGGCTCGAACCCGGACCTTCTTGTTGTGAGGCGGCAGCGCTAACCACTACACCACCGTGCTGCCCCCTTTCTGAAGATGACTTAAAATATTTTAAAGCACACAAGAAATGATATGTTGGATTGCTGTTGAGTCAGGAACTGAATGAATTTGGTGGTCATAAGATCTGCAAGGGCATCTTATGCATTGCTAAAATACTTAGAGGACCTAAACGGAAATAAATTTTAAAATAATCAAATTCAATTAATTTGAAAGAATCAGCAAGAGGTTGTGGATTCGTAGGCTTCTAGTTGAAAATAATAATAATTAAAAAAAAAATCAGCAGAGCGCTCTGATTCTCACTCTGTACAAATGCCTCTCTCATTTATTCTTTCTTCTTTTTCTGGTCCTAGAGAGTGATACCATGTGCCTTATTCCCCATAATGTTACCTAATACTTCACACTTGATACTGCCAGGGTGCAGGCACTTATGGATGCAATTGCAGGGGAAAGCAGGTACAGCGCAAACTGCAAACAGAGCCAAATTGGAGAGCAGGAATTGTAGTCAGAAAACAGGCAGCAGTCAGTTGACCGGCAAACAGAGTAACGTAGGGCAGACGAGAAGATGAAGTTGGGAACAAACATAAACAGAGGTCTTAACTGGAGGTCAGGCAGAACTCAAACGGCTTGGTAAAGTCAGGTACGGGACACAGAATGATACTTTGCACTGAATGTGTGTTTGAGCAGGGTTTAAGTAGACAGAGTGACTGGAGGTGAATTGGTGACAGGTGATGTAATTAGTAATCTAGTGACAGGGGGTACTGTGACTCTTGGGAAGTGTAATCCGGAGCAGCCATGTTTGGAGGCTGCTCTGAACTCAGGCTTTCC